>NC_081542.1:47520223-47568447 GCF_901000735.1 Corylus avellana | reverse complement strand
TTAAATAAATGGGTTTTGTTCAGTTTAAACTTTAATGAGTTGGTGGGTCAAGCAATTGAGTTGACTAGAACTCAATCTGCCAACTCGAATTGCTAACCCTAATTGTAGTATATATAAGTAAAAAAATTTGATAGTTAAATTTAATTATTTAATTTATGATATGATAAGTATCACGTAGATTGCCACATCAATTTGTCATAAACGTATAATAAAAGCTGAAATATCTTGATATATGTTTGGTGATGTTGCATGATACCACCAACTGCCACGAAGAACCAGTTCACTTCAATTTAACGTCAGTGACTCTCACCATCAACTAATTGTAATATAAAATCAAAGGCTGTCCCAAGTGGCATCGATAAGTTAATTTTCAACCCTGGGATCAAGTTTTGGACCACTAGTGAGAGAGAGAGAGAGAGAGGAAGAAAAGAAATTAAGTAAAGTTCCCATTCTGCCCCCAGAGCTTAGATGTTAACGCCTTGAGCCAGGGGTGATGTACGTTGTAATATTGCAGCACACCGTTGAGCTACATTGCTGATGTGGCAAGATATAATGTAGCCATTTGGATCGGTCCTTGTTAAAAAAAATAAAAAAATGAATGGCTATTAGACCTTGCCATATATATAAATAGTACATATATATTTTAATCTAGAAAATAAAACCTAGTATAGAAAATTTCACATATTCTAACATGCATGTGTATATGTTGACACAATGTAAATACATTTTTAAATGACATAATAATTAACACTTACATCATTAAATGCAACAAAATCAAATCGAGAATAGGATCCTCTCCAGTCCATTTTGAATTGGAGAATATTCAGTTCATAGCTAATATTTTTTCTTAGAAATTGTAAAGGGACAAATATGACACTTGTCCACTTATAACCAAAAATAATAATAAAATATTATTTTAGATTTAAATAAAAATAAAAAATAAAATTATAAAATATTAAAGGGTGACATTGGGGGTGGCCGGACCACCTCAGTCGAAGCCACCCCAAACCGCCGGTCTTGAGCCACCCCATGGCCCTTGGGGGTAGCCGGACCACCCCCAAGGGACAAATCTGAAAAAAAAAAAAAAAAAAAAAAAAAATCGCTTGGTCTCAGGGTGAAGTCCGGCCAAATCTAAAAAAAAATTGTTTGGCCCTTGGGGGTGGCAGACCGGCCGTCTGGGGTGGCTTCACCCTTGGCCACCCCTAAGGGCCAAACGGAATTTTTTTTTTTTTAGATTTGGCCCTTGGGGGTGGTTGGACCACTCCTTAATATTTTTATTTTTTATTTTTATTTAAATCTAAAATAATATTTTATTATTATTTTTAGTTAGTAAACATGTATCCTATTTGTGGCTTTAAATTTTCTAAGAAGAAATCCTAGTTATAAACTGAATATTTTTCAGTCTATTTTAGACCAAAAATGATCATATTCCATCAAACGGTCGGAAATGAAAAAGATCATGTTAATTATCAATGAGGGCAGCCTGAAAGTTGACTTGTATTATATAGATACTTTTCTTCTAAGCTTAAAAAAGCAAAAGGCAAGACATGAATTTTCTTTTTGAATATCAAAATATTGTTTAAAAAAAATTAAGCATGAGTCTCATATTGAAGGTGCATAATGGGTTACCAAGTAATGATGAGTCAATTTCGAGGAAGCAGTACTGCACCATGTACAATTGCTATCAGTCAGGCTGAATGAAGCATCCATTGCTGTCATATTTGTCTCTTAAAATTAAATTTTCATTGGATTTTTTTTTATTTTTTGCCAAGTTGGGATCAAAATGGACAGCCTAGATTTTCAATTTCAAAGAATGGTGAGGTCAAATAAAACAAGCTAGAGAAGGAATGAATAATTCCAGTTTCTTCTAATCATGAATCATGATGAACAGTTCACCATCTACATATAAATTATAGACACGTGAACATGAGAAATTGGACAATCATGCATTATTGCAATGCAATTCTTCCATTTCCTTTTCTTTTGGTCCCGCTTTCTTGCAATTATGCGGTTGCAAAGAACATTTTGTCATCAATTTGAAATCTCGAAAATGAAAGGCAAGTATTTAATTACCCGAAAAAACAAAAAAGAGAAGAGATATTCCTACCTTATCTTGCTTCAAAATCACATACCTAGAATTTTTTTTTTTTTTTTTTTTTTAAGGAAAAACATTTCATACGCAATTATTGATAAAAGGTCGAGCAAGAGCTCTTACAAACAGATCAAAAAACTTTGATGAAGCAAATCATAGCCAAAGCTAAAGTTACAGTCATCAACCAATCAGGCCAAACAAAGATAACAACATCCGCAAACCCATGGCTATTCACCAGGTTTAAGATCAAATCTGCACCAAACAGACATTATCCAATGCATAGGTGGCGCTTATTCTTCTGCACTAAGAGCAAAGAACCCTTATGCCGAAACTCATCCTTCTCGACCTGACAGCCAAGATAACGTTCACATCCACAACCCAAAGATCTGGACCAAAAGCAAAATGGACAGATCAAAGAGGGAGGACAGAGCCTTATTACAAACAAAAAAACAAGAAAGAAAAAATGTACAAGGAAATAAAATAGGAAAGTAAATAACAAATACATGAAAAACGGAAATACAACAAAAGGAAGCCCACAATACAGGGAACATAACAGGAGAAGCACACAAAACGGATGACAACAACCAAAAGAAGGCTGATCGCATGTTGGTCGAAAACCGACACGGAGGGTAGCGTTAGAAGCTCATTGCGGGGGGACGCATGAAAAGACCTGACAACAGACGGTAGACGGCAAAGCAGGCGCGGAGGAGATCGGAGGCATACACAAAGAAACTGGGGGGAACGTTTGAGTGGATCCCCCAAGAGCGGCATTCATAAGGTGTGCCAAACAAGCAAAAACAACAAGAAACAAACACAAACACAACGAAAAGCAAACGGCAAATAACAGGCAAAAACAGGAAAGGAAAAAAGCCACAAAAACATAATAGAAACAAACCACAGTCGGAGCGATGGATTCGGTGCAAAAGGTGGGATGGACACTGACGGATTCGGTGCGAAAGGTGGGATGGACACTGACGGATTCGGAGAGTAGGAAGGTGGGACACGCGTCAAGGTGGGTCAAACGGAGGAAGGGAGATCGAGCCAAGGCAAACCTATCCAAAGCCAAGCCCAACCCAAACAAGATGCAGTAGAGACTGATGGTGGTGGAAAAAGACCAAACGCTGGAGAATAGCTATGTGGGCACAGGGGCAAAGGGAGAAGGGCAAAATGCCAAAGAACGGGACAAAAAGGAAAAGGGGTGGAACAAAAGGAGGAAAACCGCACAAGCATAAAGGGGAGGGAGGAGGCAATGGAGCTAGGTGCATCAAGTAAATAGGCTAACTCACCATGCGGAGGGTGCGAGGGGAGGAGGGAGGCATCCATTAGCCATCCCTTCTCCCCGAACCTGGGTTTACTAGAGAAAGAGCTAGGGTTTGGGAGCTGCTAATGGCATAAAATCTTTTTCTTAGCAAGGAGAGAAAGTAATTAACTCTTTTTTAAACGAGAGAGAGAGAGAGAGAGAGAGAGAGAGATTTATCATCAAAATTCTTGGCAATCAAAGTTTCTTTCTCGTCAACCAATCAGTGTGACCTAAACGTGCCCAACAATGAGGCCCATAGCTGAAACAAATTTTGAAATTAAAATATAAGTTCTTAATATTTTTTTTTCCAAACCCTGTGGGAAGTTGGTGTAATTTGTAAACAAAAAAAAAAAAAAGTATAAAAAGAGAAAATGTTACAAGTCAAAGAAGGTGGTTTATTGGGAAGGCTCTAACTCTAACTACCCCAAATTTTCTGGTTTATGTTTGCTGGCCACTTCACTGCTTGATATAATCCCTTTGAACATTTGGGTGGTTCAATGAAAATGATAAGAGAGAGGGTCTTTGTTCAATCAAATTCCACATCTGCGCGAACTGTATCCCCCATCTTTGGCCTTTGCTCATGCAACCATTTGGAAGTCCTCTTTAATTGGCTTACTTGTATATTTATCTAAAAATGTAAAGAAAAGAAAAGAAAAGAAAGTCCTTGTTTTTTCTCAAATCTCGACCGTTTGGAAGCGCAGATGATTTATGAAATGAAAGCTTCAGCTTCATCATTCCCATATGTATATATATATTTGGTCCACAAAGAAAACAAACAAAAATATACATAATATTAAATATTAAATATTAAATATTAAGGGCCACCCCGCCACCCCTTAATATTTAATAATTTTATTTTTTATTTTTATTTAAATTTAAAATAATTATTTATTATTATTTTTAGTTAGTGGACATGTGTCCTATTTGTGGCTTTAGAGTTTTTAAAAAGAAATCCTAACTATAAACTAAATATTTTTCAATCTATTTTAGATCGGAGAGGATCCTATTCCATCGAATCGTGGGAAATGAGAAAGATCATATTAATTATCATTGAGGGCAGCCTGAAAGTTGACTTGTATTATATAGATACTTTTCTTCTAAGCTTAAAAAAAGCAAAAGGCAAGACATGAATTTTCTTTTTGAATATCAAAATATTGTTTTAAAAAATTAAGCATGAGTCTCAGATTGAAGGTGCATAACGAGTTATTAAGTAATGATGAGTCAATTTCGAGGAAGCAGTACTGCACCATGTATAATTGCTATCAGTCAGGCTGAATGAAGCATCCATTGCTGTCATATTTGTCTCTTAAAATTAAATTTTCATTGGATTTTTTTTTTTTGTGGCCAAGTTGGGAGCAAAGTGGACAGCCTAGATTTTCAATTTCAAAGAATGGTGAGGTCAAATAAAACAAGCTAGAGAAGGAATGAATAATTCCAGTTTCTTATAATCATGAATCATGATGAACAGTTCACCATCTACATATAAATTATAAACATGTGAACATGAGAAATTGGACAATCATGCAATATTGCAATGCAATTCTTCCATTTCCTTTTCTTTTTGGTCCCCGCTTTCTTGCAATTATGCGGTACGGTTGCGGTTTGCGTCGATCAATAAGAGAACATTTTGTCCTCAATTTGAAATCTCGAAAATGAAAGGCAAGTTTTCAATTACCAGAAAAAATAAAAAAGAGAAGAGATCGATATTCCTACCTTATCTTGCTTCAAAATCACATATCTGGAAAATCTTTTTCTTAGCAAGGAGAGAAAGTAATTAACTCTTTTTTAAAAGAGAGTGAGATTTATCATCAAAATTTTTTGGCAATCAAAGTTTCTTTCTTTTCTGTTAAATTAAGAGTTATCTTAAAAACTTAAGTTAACAGGAAGGGGTGGTTGTCCAATCCTTATAAACATGCATAAGATCTTGTCCACAAGCAATGTGAGACTATTTCTCAACATCTTCAACCAATCAGTGTGACTTAAACGTATGTGCCCAATAATGAGGCCCATAGGTGAAACAAATTTTGAAATTAAAATATAAGTTGATCTTAATATATTTTTTTTCCAAACCCTGTGGGAAGTTGGTGTAATTTGCTTATAAAAAAGAGAAAATATTACAAGTCAAAGAAGGTGGTTTATTGGGAAGGCTCTAACTCTAACTACCCCCAAATTCTGGTTTATGTTTGCTGGCCACTTCACAGCTTGATATAATCCCTTTGAACATTTGGGTGGTTCAATGAAAATGATAAGAGAGAGGGTCATTGTTCAATCAAATTCCACATCTACGCGAACTGTATCTCCCATCTTTGGCCTTTGCTCATGCAACCATTCTCATGCATTGTAAAATATCCCCCGCAAATTTGGCATCTTTGTGAAACGAAAGTAAAATTCCCTTGGCTTACTTGTATTTATCTAAAAATGTAAAGAAAAGAAAAGAAAGTCTTGTTTTTTCTCATATCTCGACTGTTTGGAAGCGCAGATGATTTATGAAATGAAAGCTTCAGCTTCATCATTCCCATATATATATATATATATATATGTATTTGGTCCACAAAGAAAACAAACAAAAATATACATAAATTAATGCACATATATACACACAAGAACTTTTGTCTGCACATTTTTTCTGTCATCATCTTCTTACCTGCATATGCAATCTGCACTAATTAAAAATGGCTATATATATATATATATATAATATTGTTCTCCATAAAAAAAAAACAAGGCGAACTATCAGATTGATAAGATAATGCAATCGATCCACCAATTAGGTTGGTGAAAATCCTACCACGTGGTGATCTGCTTAACCAATCGGCGGTTGACATATCCAGATTGTTTTTTATGTTAACTTTCTTCAGTGGTATGTGATACACACACAAGGGGAGAGAGTCAAATAGAGAGATTGTGGGTATCATTAATTTCCTCTCCCACTTAAACCAAACTATTTTTGACAATGAGGTAGATATAATATGTGAGTATCCACACAGCAAATTATGTGGATGGTGGAGAGACAGAGAGATATATTGTTCTAGCCAGAAGCCATTGTTGGTTGCATAATCAAAAGTAATTATGAATATGTAGTCATCCACCAAAACCCATTTGTCTCCTTCAATTTTCCTCTAAACAGAATGAGAATTGGGAGCTCCAATTCAAAATGATAGCTTTCTTGTTATGTGTATCATGTTAGTGGCAAATTTGTTCATTGTATTTTGCAGCTCCGATCCAATGGGCACTGGACTTAATTCACAAAATCATGGTCAGATTGATCTGACAAGCTATGTTAGGTAGAGAGAATTATTAGTTTGTAATTGGATTAATAAATATCAGAATAAAGTAGAACATAAATCCTCTCATCATCATCATTAGCTAATAGCTTGCAGTTAGAACTCAATAATGATTATGGGGCCGTGAAACTAGAAGAGGTTAACGTTGCACATGATGACACCTTTTGAACCTGCTCAAGGAGACAAGTACTGTATACTTTTTGTTTACATGTTTTTGTTTCCCACTTTTATCAATAATAGCTTTGGCTTGAAGGGGAAACCAACAAGAGCTAGAGTTTGCCAGCATGATCAGCCAAAAAAGAGCATAGAAATAGAATACATAGGAAGTGGCCCTTTTCTTGCCCTGGCCAGCAAGGAACAGTAGTTTTGCTTGGCAGCAAAGAGCTCTAGCTTCTATAGCCTCCCCAAAAAAAAAGTCAGGAAAGAAGAAATTAATGGCGGAGTAGAAATAAATTATGACAGAACAGAATCTTCGAGAGTGGTCCGTGTTATGAAGGTTTGGGCCACGCATAGCTTATCCACCCCAAAACCTCATCAAGAATAAGTACAAATTTAACTGTATATGGGACAATAGGACAATTGGACAGAGATAGTGAGAACATATGTGCCAAATTCCCTATACATATCGAAAGGGAAAGGGTATAACATTATAGGCTCTCTTGTGATTGCTTTGCTGCTTTCACTGATCTGTACTGATAGGAACCTTTTTGCTGACCCAATTAACTAACCATTTGTTGTAAAAATCGTGTCTACATATTCACCTTAAACCACTTGAACCTTCCATGCAATTAATGTACCAATCTTAATTCTCACGCACTATCACTATCAGCGATTGCTTCCAAAAAAAAAGGCATCTTTTTTAATGATTTTTTAGTAAAACATCCTCAGTAGTGGGTTTTGGAGGTTTTTCCTATTCAAATGGGCTTTATATACAATCAAGGCCCAACAGTCCAAGAGCAATCAAAAGTATCCCGTTTCCATCTCACATGGTTATTTCCCGTTAGAGTTTCATGGCAAACATTTCACTAGCAAGAGACCTAGCAGGTCTTTGAAAAACCCTTCACGTTTGGGGTAGGGAAGGAAATATCTAAATCGGTGCTTCTCATTCATCACAACATGGTAGCTACCTTTTCAAATTAGTATATGTAAAATCCACTATATATGTGGGTAGAAAATTACATGTAATAATTTAAAAGATGCATGGAACAATAGCTATCCCATGCATAACACTTAATTGAGAAAATAGGGTTAAATTCACTTTACCTCCCTAAAGTTTTAAGAGTTTTTCAATTCGAACTCCAATGTTTAAAAATTAGCAATATACCCCCCTAATATTTAAAAAATTTTCAATTCAAACCTTCCATTACTAATTTCCGTCTAATTGGACGGAAATCATCTCACGTGCCTTTCGTGTGGAATTTTGATGCCCTCTATTACAATTTTTCTCTAATTAAAGCTTATGAAATTATGTAATTACCCTCAATTTGATAGGTTTTAATGAGGGTAATTACTTAATTTCATAGGTTTTAATGAGGGCAAAATTGGAATAGAGGGCATCAAAATCCCATGTGAGACGCACGTGGAATGATTTCCGTCTAATTAGACAAAAATTAGTAACGGAGGGTCTGAATTAAAAATTTTTGAAACATTAAGGGGGTACATTGCCAATTTTTAAACATTGAGGTTCAAATTAAGAAATCCCTAAAACTTCAAGGGGCAAAGTAAATTTTTCCCGAAAAAATAAATAAATATCCGCGAATGTGCCACTAATTTGGTAGCTACCACCCACTTCAATTCTAAAATTTTCTTTAAATGGGAATTAGGGATAGTCTCCATGCCCATCAATTATTTCCAATCACAACGCCAATATCATCACGCAATAATTATCTTGTGATTAAAATAAATATTCAGCACAAAATAATGCACATTTAACTCTCAAAAATTAATTAATATATCCCACATGTAAATTTTTATGGAGACTGGTACACATTTATCAACTCAAAAACATTGACCATCAAGGGTGGAGGTTCAGTGGCCTCAAGGCAATCCCTATGTAATTAGTTAAATACTAAGCGTGTGTTTGACTCTCACAAGTCACAATGAGAATCCTCATGCCTGATTAATGTAAATCACGTTGATTGAGTCCTACTAATCGATATACAATCTTAATGGGACTGAGTCAGGATATGGCTCAACCACGCTTGAGGGAATGTTTGTAGTTCTCATTGTCTATACCCCTCTTGTTATTGGTTTTTAGCATTTTTTTAATAGAAAAAAAAAAAATTCATACAACATTGAATTAATACATTATATTAGAATACAAAGGCAATTCCTATGTAATTAGTTAAATACTAAGGCGTGTGTTTGACTCTTACAATGAGAATCCTCATGCCTGATTAATGTAAATCATGTTGATCGAGTCCTACTAATCGATATACAATCTTAATGGGACTGGGTCAGGATATGGCTCAACCACGCTTGAGGGAATGTTTGTAGTTCTCATTGTCTATACCCCTCTTGTTATTGGTTTTTAGCATTTTTTTAATAGAAAAAAAAAAAATTCGTACAGCATTGAATTAATACATTATATTAGAATACTGAATACAAAGGGAAATTTTTTAGACACACCTCCAACCATATTTGTTCAAGCTTGCTTTTGATTATTATAAGATGCGTTAAAAAAATATTATTAGCTAGCAGCTAAGGTGGCCCCTCAATGAGGTTGTATACATGTCCAATCATCAATAAAAACCTAATTAAAAAATCTTAACACTTTTTTTTGGATGAATAAAATTTTCATTCAAAACACAAACTAAACACCCATACACACCAACAAGAAAGCTGGAACTCAGTTTTGTACATCAAACAATGAAACACCCCACCCCAATCAAACAATTACAAATGTTATGACTAATTAAAAATCTAACAGTTCTCTCTACGCAACTAACTATGACTTGAGAGACACATCTATTCCCAAATTACAATTATAAACTGTTATATTAATTAAAGGCTTCAAAAGTCTTCTATGAGTTAAGCATGTGCCTATCTTCTAACAGCCTTGCTTACTGGTTCTCAACCCCTCAAAGTCGTCGGCCACACAGATGCATGAACTCATCAATGGGGTACTGACAAGTGTATATATATACACATTAATTAGACCATTTAATTTTGATCATGTTGCTGGCTTTCGGAACAATTAAGTTGATTTTAGGAGGAGAGCTTTGACCAACTTGCATAATGCAGCATAATTAATTAGTAATTTAAGGTTGGTTCTAATTATAACAGCTAGCCCTTATCCTGTAATTTCTGACTTTAAAAACTCTATTTTCTATTTTTTTTTTCCTATTCAAATGGGGGATCGAGAGGAAAAAGGAATATACAGATGCTGGCCTTTCCTGCTGCCTAAGTGTACGAGGCACAGGTAAATAACACGACCGGCCGACACCCATTGAAGAACCTTAAATATTAATGGGGTTGGTTGCTTGACCAATTACAAGGATGGAAGACTTGATCATATAGAATGCTTTTAATTCCAAGTCACTGGTGTCAATATCGACGGAGCACCTATGACCGGCCGGCGGACGGCGGGCTAAATTAATCCCCAGTCGACGGCAAATGATGTCAACTATTGTATGAGAGCAACTTTTTTGAATCTGACAAGAGATCTAGACTAGTAATCCACTACTGATGAACAGGTCAAATGTATCATTATGGGAAAAAAAAAAAAAGAAGAGAAAATATGATTGTGAGATATTATTTCTTGGATAATATATATATATATTTTTTGTATAATTAAGAAGTTACCAATTTGTTCTCTTAAATATTTTCTAATGGGAAAAAAGTATTTGATTTGTTTGTTAAATTTTTTGTTTTTAAATTTTTCTTTGGGAAAAATGTATATTCGGTTTGTTTGGTTTATCTGATTTACAATTAGTTTTATGTGGTATCATAATAAACTCAGAGGTCCTGAGGTTCAAAAGAAAAAAAAAAATAATAATAATTTACTTCATACATTCAAATTGATCAGCCTATTGATTTAATAGATTCCGTTAGTAGTATGACATTGACTTAAATAGAACAATTGTCACAATTTATTGGCTCTAGAGTGTCATTCCATCGAAATCTATAAGTTAGTGGACGAAATTTGATTGTACGGAGCAAATTATTATTATTATTTTTTGCATATCCCAGTAACCTTTGTATTCATTTTGATACCATAATGAGTTAATTGTAAATCAGGTAAACAGACTAATTTTTCATTTTTTCCTATTTTTTTCTTTGAAACAAAAACATTAATAAATAATCAAAAAACAAAAGATTCATAAAAAACAGATTTAATTCTATCATGTCCTTGAAATTGAAAATTGCTTGTCAAGGACATGCATGATCATCGTGGTATTCTTATCTCCAATACAGATATTCTGTAGCATCAAGCAAAGTGCCAACACTGTGAATGGTAACAAAACGACTCGATCTATATATATATATATATATATATATATATATATATATATATATATATATTATTTTTGGCCTTAATTTGTTTACCCACCATATTTAAACATGCTTAGCAATTGGCCAGATATTGCTAGTTAGATCTAGTAAAAAGAATATTTATGTACTAGCCAGCCAGCTACAAGTTAACTAATTTCAATGACCACGTCAAAGATATTGCAATAGCTGTATTATTAACTAATTATCAGTGGGTGAAGCCAAGTTCTCAAGCACAATTTTTTAATTTTCATTAATTGTCCTCTATTGCACCAAATAATTGATGTTTCCTGACAAAATATATTTTATCGATCTAAAAGATATTAAAACCTCTGTATTATTCCCAACTTGGCAATTTCTTTTATTTATATATGTCTTTATGAATGCGAACTTGGTGTCTTATTGAAGACGATCAATTTTATGATCTAAATTAAATTTTAATTAAATCAATTTCAAATCCCGTGACATCATGGTTAAATGATAGAGCTCCGTATGTAATAAAACAAAATTTTAATCGAAATGGAGATAATTAATCTATTATATCTGTTAAAGTAATGATTAAGTAATTAAATTTACCTCTTCTTATAAGCTTAAACTTTTGGGACAAGTAGTGATATGGTAAGTTTTTGGCCCGGATAAGTAGGAATTTAACATGGTATTAGAGCCAAAGGTCTTGAGTTCGAATTTTAACCCTCATTTAAATTAAATATTCTAGGTATTGGGCCTTACTTATTAAAATGGAGTTTGAGCTCACAAGTGAGGGGTGTTAAAGTAATGATTAAATGATTAAACTTTTGGGACAAACGTGCTAGTTAAAATTCTTATGACTTTTAAGGAGCATTGGCCAGGAGCATGCATACTGTCGGCTGTAATTTAGGCACTTCTAAATTCAAACATAATTAAAAAAAAAAAAAAAAAAAAAAAGAAAAAAGAAAAGAAAGAAATGAATCAGTCGAGCAAACACATGCAAGCATCCTTTGGACGTACGCGTCGGTATATAGTAAGGTCAACTATCCACTCAAGTCATGAGGAATATATTGTTCTTACGATCGAACAGTTTAGTTGTTTTTCTTTGGATTAAGGCCCCTAATTGTGTCAGTTGCAGAGAACCATCACGATGAGTTGTGCCTATTAAACAATGATTCCAACGACTCAATTAATAATTAGATGAAAACAATTGGGAAATCTGTTTTATATTAATGCACTTGATTCCTTCGTTTTTAAAATTTAGAACATAAAAAAACCTCTAAGTTTACATACGTAATTAACTTATTATCCAAAAACAAATCACAGTGCATGTGCTGACAGCCTTTCTGTATATAAAATCTATCTGGGTTTACCTAGGTTTCAGTATAAAATCCCAGTGCACCCGCTTAAATTCTAAACAGCATCTGATCATAGCTAGCTTCGATCTCCTAGCTAGCTTGTGCTATGGCAACCTCAAAGATTTTCTCGTTTCTATTTCTCCAGCTGATGTTTGTACTTTTTGTCCTTATTCACCCCACAAATGCGCATGAGGAGCTGAAAGTAGGGTTTTATGCGAAAACATGTCCAGAAGCCGAGGCCATAGTCAAGAAGGTTATTGTTCAAACGTTGTCAAGAGCACCTACACTTGCTGCCCCTTTGTTGAGGATGCATTTTCATGATTGTTTCGTTAGGGTACGTTACGTAACTGATCAGTGTCTCATTTTCAACAGTACAGTACGTTGTAATTTTGTAGCAATTCTTTCAACTCATCACTGGCTTTGTTATTTAATTTGCAGGGTTGTGATGGCTCGGTGCTGTTGAATTCTTCAACTAACCAAGCTGAAAAAAATGCAATTCCAAATCAAACCCTTCGGGGCTTTCAAATTATCGATAACATAAAGTCTGCACTAGAAAAAGCATGTCCTGGTGTGGTTTCATGTGCCGACATCTTAGCTATAGTAGCCAGGGATGTTGTTGCCACGGTAAAGAAAATACAATATCCCCTCTTTTTTAATTTTCATAAAATTAATCTAGTGGTAGTTTCTTATGAGATAATAATCAGATGAAATTAATTAATTATGATCATGCATGAATCAGCCAAAGGGACCATTCTGGGAAGTTGAAACAGGGCGAAGAGATGGAAGTGTTTCAAACATATCAGAGGCCTTACTAAATCTACCAGCACCAACAGCTAACATTAGCTCATTGAAAAGAGAGTTTCAACAAAAGGGTCTAAGCGTAAAAGACTTAGTCGTGCTATCAGGTAGCTCAAGTTAAAGTATTAATTAAATAATTAAATTCATCATTTTCCGATTCTGACTCGTTGAGTTTCTTCAGGTGCGCACACAATCGGTATTGGTCACTGCGGCGCCTTCACTAATCGACTTTACAACTTCACCGGAAAGGGCGACACAGACCCCACGTTGGATCCAAACTATATTACAAAATTGAAGGGCAAATGCAAGCAAGGTGATCTATTTTCATTCGCGGAAATGGATCCAGGAAGCTTCAAGACATTCGATGAAGACTACTACACTCTTGTGGCAAAGAGAAGGGGTCTGTTCCAATCAGATGCAGCTCTCCTTGACGATCCCGAGACAAAAGCATATGTCAGACTACAAGCCACTACTCATGGATCTACTTTCTTCAAAGACTTTGGAGTATCAATGATTAATATGGCTCGTGTCGGAGTTCTCACCGGCAAGGATGGTGAAATCAGGAAACAATGCAGCAGGGTTAACTAATTATGGACCGGCCGGGAAACCTGCGAGCACAACTGCAAGCAAGAAGATTCCCGGCCGCTTCCTCATGGTTGTACCTTTGACTAGACTTGTTTGGTCACTGTTTGTTCCGATCGACTTCATTTCTTCTTCTTAATAAATGTTTGATTAGTTTTGAAAGTCTTCAAATTTCACTTCTAATGTGGATTTTATTTTATTATTATTATTATTTTTTTGCCTTTTTAATTGTAAGGAATTTTGTTCATTTTCAAATTAACTTTTGAAATAAGTGACAATTTAACATGATATTAGAGCAATATATCCTAAGTTCTAACATTATTTCAGTTACTCACCTTCTATTTTTAAGACTCCTTTATTAAGCTGGAGCTTGAGTTCACACTTAATAGGATGTTAGAATATTAATTAAATGATTAAATTCACAATTTTATAAGCTTTTTGGACAAATGATTATTTAACATGTGGTGTAGGAGCAAATGCCTTAAGCTCGAACCTTGTCTACATTATTTATCTCTCATTTCAATTAAATATTCTTGTGACTCACTTTATAAGGGGTAGTGTTAGAATATGATTTAAGCATGCACATGAGCCTTATCATATGATAACATATATAGATATATGTAAAATCTAATCTTGACCATATAAATCATTAGATATATGTAAAATCTAATCTTGGTCACTCTCCATTTTAAGTGAATTTATGGAAATTTGATAAATTAACAGCATTTAGATACCATTTTTTTTCTTTTTGTGAATGAGCAATTTTATTACAGAACAACAAATATTGATCAACAGGGGCAGAACTTGCAGGTTCAATTTGACAGCAGAACCCAAGAAAAACCCAACCCAACAAACAGGGCAGTACCACAATGTCCACAACTAAACAAGCCCTCCCTAAAAACAACAACAATTTTTTTCCTACGGAATTTACAACAGGGATATTTGCACAGCCTATTAAACCCAACTTAATTAATAACTGTCAGATCTGTTTCTTGTTAACTTAAGATAGATGGATGATTGTCTGCTATGAATTGAAGTCAGCATAACTTTCAGTTTCTATTTGATCCATGCAGCTGTCATAAACTTAAACATAGACTATGCTTTAAGTATTCATTTCACTAATGCCAAGACTGATCTTTTTTGTGAATGAGCAAATTAAGCACATGCCTATGATCTGATTAAAGTCAATTGCTGTTTCAACAAGTTTGTTAGATATATATGATCCCCTCCCCGCAATCGACGTTAATAACATGCTAGCAAGCAAAAGAAAGCAAAAAAGAACAAAACCCATTACCTACGGCAACCCACTTGTCCTGTTTTTGCAACTTGCTTGTTATGTGACTAAGGTGTCACATGAGCCAATTCTCTTGCATATGCTTTAGATAGCATTTTAATAGGATTCATTTTCTCTCTTCCATCCGGATTATGGGAAAGATCCTCAATTTGGGTAAAATCCACTATTTAACGTCAACAAAATTAAAAGAATTATTGCCATTGGGTAAAATCCACTCTACATGTTGTAGTAGGGTTCTTCAATGACTCACTCCACCCTCTCGGAGGTTGCTCGCAGGGACCTTCACCATGTGGAGGTTGTCGCAAGGGCGGGAGAGTCCCCTGCGACCTATTCTCTCTGACTCGATCTCACGCTGGGGTAGATTGCAGGGGACCCTCCATCCCTACGGACGTGGATGTTGAGGGGGGTCATGGCGGGACCACCTCCACCTCCACCTCCTTGTTAGTTGCCAAGAATATGGGACCGTCGCCTTAACCCACCCATCATGGAAGAAGATGTGTCACCGGAGGTGGAGATGAACAGGTCACTCGACCAAAAAACACCATGAACACTGAACAGTGTTTATATTTGTCCACACAAGATCCGATCCGGTTAAGGCTTACAGCCCAAGCCCAAGCCGAAGCCCATCCCTAAATCTAAGACTTCTAGCTCGACACCTAATTATGGCCTTATACGGAATTTCTTTACACAACACATTAGGCTTTAATCTAATCCAGATGTGATATGATCCAATTGATATGCAACAGCTTCTTCTTCAAGCACTCCCACCGTAATGAGGTGGGCATGAATTAGGATCCTTTCAAGTTTAATGAATTAGAAAATATACAACTAGTTATATTTTAGGAGTATTTTTATCCTCTAAAAAAATAACAAAATAAAATTACTCATCAAATATAATTAATTTGATACTCTTCCGTTCAAATAAACCAGAAATGATCAAATCCCACAAACCCACATTTTTATACAAAAAATTTTGGTGATGGTTCCGACCAATCTTTAGACAAGTTCTTGTTAAAAGAAAAAAAAAAGTTAAGAGTTAATTAAAACTACTACGTCAACATTGATGAAAACTTGGAAGATAAAAATAGGAGTTTTAGCATTACTCATTAAAATATACTTCATTCTATAAGTTTACCAAAACTAGAGTAACATGTTAAAATATTAATTGATGATTAAATCTAATATTTTTTATTAGATTAAGTTTTTATAATAAATAATAAAAGAGTTATGAATTAAGTACTCCAACATTGTCTCCATAATTTTTCTTTCATTTCACATAATGAGCCTTGAAACTCCAAACGATATCGCTTCGATCTGTCGCCATTTAAGAAGCTTGTTGCCCACCTGTTTCTTAGCATAAAATATTCATTAATTAGAAGTTTAATATATATATACGGGTATACGGGTACATGAAAGGACGAAATATTGAAAATAGAAGAAATCAAAAGCTTCTTATGAAGTATTGGAAGCAGGTACACGAAACCATATTCTGGTATATTTACTTTCCACTTTCCTCACACCGTAGGAAACCTTTATACCTTATTCTCGTAGTTAGAGAAAAAGAATTGAACCATATATATATGAACAATGAGCTGCTATTATTCCTTCCTTTCTCAATGCAAAAGAACCAATTCCAAAACATTACTCTCTTCCGCCACCTTCCTCCATATATAAAACACACCCAGTAGACACCGCTGTTCATCAACATCTCCCTAGAAAAATCTCCCCATTTCTTGCCGGGAAAAAATATGGACACCTCCGGCCGCTTACCTACCCAGTCAACCCAGGGGCCCCGACCCATAAAACGCCACCACACCGCCCGTGAATTTGCTCACCGGGTCCGTGAAAGCCTCACAACCCGGGTCTTCAAGACGATGTGTGCCATTTTCTTGAGTCTTCTGCTTCTTGTTGGTATTATTGCTTTCGTACTATGGCTTAGTTTACGCCCACACCGCCCGAGATTTCATATCCATGATTTTTCGATTCCGGGTTTGGACCAAGCAACCGGCTTTGAGAATGCCCAGATAGCATTTAATGTGACGGCCCGGAACGCGAACCAAAAAATTGGGATTTACTATGATTCTATGGACGGGTCGGTTTATTATAAGGATCAGCTGGTCGGGCAAGAGCAGTTACTGTATCCGTTCTATCAGGAGCCCAAGAATACTACTGTGGTTGCAGATGTACTGACTGGGAAAGCGCTAACGGTGAATAGCCGGCGTTGGACAGAGTTCATGAATGATCGTGCGGCTGGGAAGGTGGCGTTTCGTCTAGAAATAAGCTCGACCATACGATTTAAGATCAAATGGTGGGGCAGCAAGCACCATCGGGCCCACGCCAATTGTGATGCTTCGGTGGGCCCTGACGGTGCCATCTTGCCAATTTTTAAAGACAAGAGATGCCCTGTTTATTTCACTTGATGTTTATGTGATGAACGAGGGGTTTCATGCATTTTCCTTTCTTTTTTTTTTTTTTTTATCCCCATTTGTAATTCTTATGTTTCTTTTGGATTTGTTTATTGGGATTAAATTTGATTTGTGATTGTTAAGGGCTTAATTATTGATTAAAACTCTTAGAATTGTTGGATACTAATTAGATTAAACACTTAATTACTGCGACCCTATTTGAATGTTTGCTCTAACACCAATTTTTAAGGATTTTACCATTGATCCAAAAGCCTTTAAGACTATTGAATCTTGATTTGGTGGTATATATATGGCCATATTTTTGTATGTAAGTGTAATTGTGTATGGTACATATATGGTCATGTACGAATTCTTTTGTAAAAATGGAAGAGCATGAGATTTCGCAGTTGCAAATTTAATTATAGGAGTAATGTTATATACTATATTTTTATCTTACAATTATTTTATAATTAATGCAATGTGACAGCAGTCCTAATCAACTATTATTTTTTTAAACAATAATTGATCCAAAGGTTAGTTGATTGAACATGAAACTGTGATTTTTAGCATTACTCTATCAATAATTACATAAAAAAGTAAATTTGACAGTTTTGTGGGAAGAGAGATAAAGAGCAAGTTACGTTATGTGTTTCTTGTTTTTCTTTTTTCATTGATCTTTGAAACTATACAACGATAATAAAATTCTTCGGTATGGGTTTCTATAATTCCACTTATAGTGTACGTAGGGAGGGGGCTTTTCATCATAATTCCACAATCAATCCGGCCACTATATATATTGCTAATATCACAACTTTTCATCATTCACACTTCTTTTCTATAGAGTGGGGAGGGGGCTTGAAAAGGTGAATCTACTTTCTATAATAATTGTATTACATTTTTCATTGTAATTGCTTGGTGTACTATTGTGATCAGCAGTAGTGCTAATACATTAAAGTAATTTTTTCAGTGAAAATTTTGGTAAAGTGTTTTATGCAAGTTGAAACCATAAATATATTCCTGAATCACACCAAGAAGAGTATATAGCATTTTTTTTTTTTAATAATAATAATTTTTTTTGGATATAATTTCTCTTTCTCTATGGAAAACATATCTAGTAAAAGTACCAGCTTATTCTGAGTAACAAATGGTATAAGGTCTAAAAACTTCATTGTGAAGAGAAGTAACTCCTAAAGTAGTGGTATATTGACCTGATCAACTGATGAAAAGACTGATTTGTTTTTATCTATTTGAGTGCTTAAAGCTTTTTTTTTTTTTTTACATGCCCGCACAATAGGAAGGAGGGGGATTTGAACTAATGACCTTCGCTTCATGTGTGCTTAAAGCTATTTAAAAGAGAAGGTAAGACAAAATGCTTTTTTTTTTTTTTTTACATGTCCACACAATAAGGAGGAGGGAGATTCGAACTATTGATCTCTGTTTTATGAGTACTTAAAGCTATTTAAAAGAGAAAGTAAAGCAAAATGCTTTTCTTTTAACTTTTTTTTTTTTTTTTCTTTTGTCATATGCTTTTCATCTTCTAGCTGCAGGTTGTGCACTAAAAGCTTCTTCATTCTAACCTGTAATTACATATTATGAAATGGTACATATCGATCTATAGTTTCTTGGGTTGTAAGAAAGCTTGTCTTTTATGAAGAAGTAACACTAAAACAGACAATTATATACCAATACGTGAACTATATGGTGCTTTAAAATGTTTACTTCTCGACCAAAGACCCACCTGTAAAGTGTCTTAAAAAGTTGAAAGAAGTTCTTTTCTTCCAAAAAATAGTTTGCTCATGTGGCAAACACTTTGTAGGAGTAGGACTGCCTTTTTGCTTTTTAATAAAAATATTAATTAATAACTTAACACAAAATATTCACAAAACACTTCAAATAACTTTTAACTTTTTATGTCACATCAAAACTAAAAAGCATTTAAAAAGCATGACTAAACGAACCCAATCGACCTCCTTGCTTAATATGGTGCACAACAAGTTTCAATCACTGCTATTGGGTTATGCATGTCCATAAAATTCAACTAAATGTAAACATTTAAAAGGAATGTTATTGGAGGAATTATAACTTTTACTATAAGTTCTATTATAATGGCAATTTACTCGGCATTTATAATGTCAATTATTAAATAATGTAAAATTTAGGGTTAAATACTATTTCACTATCTGTGGTTTGTACCAAAATCAAATAGCTACCTGAGTTTTAAAAAATATCGTAAATGGTACATGTGGTAAGCTAATAAACCTACTTGATACTTCTGTCAAGATTCCGTTAAGTTTTTTGATGGAACGCCACATCACCCTTACACATGGGCGCCACGTGGCATGGTACCTGAATTTTTGGGTGCCACATCATATTTTATTTTTTGAAAAAAAAAATCCAAAAAAAAGGAAAAAAAAAAACGCGGGGGTGGCCGGCCACCCTAGCGCGTTTTTTGTTTTTTGTTTTTTGTTTTTGTTTTTTGTTTTTGTTTTGTTTTTTTTTTTTTTTTTGCATTTAAAAAATAAATAAAATAAAATATGATGTGGCACCCAAAAATCCAAGTACCACGTCACATGGTGCCCACATCTAAGGGTGATATGGCGTTTCGTTAAAAAATTTAACGGAATCTTAATAGAGGTACCAAGTGAGTTTATTAGCTTACCACATGTACCATTTGCAATATTTTTGAAAACTCAAATGGTTATTTGATTTTGATGCACACTACAAGTACTATAATAATATTTAACCCTAAATTTATATATATATATTTGTTAAATTTTGTTGCTTAATCACATCACATCACATCATGTGACATTCATAAAAGAAACCTGAGATGGAAGTTTTTAAGAAAATTATAGTAAAAAGTGCAGTAGTAGCCCAAATATTTTCCATAGAACACAACAACCAAAAAAAAAAAAAAAATCAGCCCCCTGTTATATATAATCCAACAATCCTAGAAGAGAATGTTCCATGATCAACTCCTCGAAAATTGCACTTTTCCAACATGGCTGATCTCGAAAATTCCTCCAAATCTATACCTATTCCTCAACAATCCCCCGAAGAACCTAAATCTTCTTTGTGTTTATGGTTTCTCCAAGTTGTAGTCGTGATAGGATTTTCCTCGGCGGCAATATTGCTATGTCTAACTCCAAGGAGTCCAATATACACCATCACCGACGCCTATATTCCGGCGTTAGATGGTCGGAATTCTACTTCACTCCACGCCGGAAACACCTCTATTCTCTTGAATCTCGAATTCTCAAACCCCAACAAAAAGATGGGCATCTTCTACAATAATATCAACATAACCTTATATTACCGCCATGCTGTCATCGGCTCCCAAACCCTGCCGGCTTTCTACCAAGGCTACAAAAAAGCCACAATATATGAAGTGCCTGTGAATGCTGACAAACGGTTGTGGAAAGGAGTTACAAATTCGACAACAGGGTTGAGGGTTTGCTTGGAAAACGTTGTCAAATATAAGATACTCGGTCACACAACAAAGCATCACCGGATGTATAATCAAGCTCATGTGCCGGTTGGTTCAGATGGGAGGATTTCAGGAGAGAAGAATATAAAGCTACAAAAATTTCTATGTTAAAGTTTTGTTTTGGGGTACTCAAACTTGATTTTCTTTTTTCTTCTCTCTTCTTGTTTAATAAATTCTGTCAACTCAAACCTTTATTTTGATACTTATCTTATATTACAGCAGACAACCAGCGCAGCAGCAGCAAGTCATGCGAACTTCAAGTACTACTCATACACGGCTTATGTTCTGTTTTCCTTCTGTTTTGTAGTTTGTTCTGTAGTTTATCATTTGTCAGTATTTCAAACTTTAGTGGTAGATCTTTGCAATTTAGTTAACTAATTAAACATATTACTAATATAATTAGGAACTATTGTAACAGACATGTAAGCAAAATTCTACAATCGACAGTTGTGGACTATCAACCAAAACATTTTGCATGTATTTCTTGGTATCTCTGAATTAATTGTCTCAACCCATGTCTTAATTTGGCCGGTATGTGATGCTTTGACCAACTGGTCCAGGCTCTATTACTACAGATAAGAATAAGCTTGAGAGGTCCCCACGCGTTCCCTACAGATTTTAAGGTTCAATTCCTTCAGTGCCATACACCCCAGGCACAAAGGTGTTAGCTTTCACGGATAATGCTATATGTACGCAACTTTATATATTCTCGCACTTTTGTTATGAATTTGGGATGAATCACTTTTAATTTTGATTTTAAAAGTCACGTTAAAAAATGTGAAAATTAACGTAGCTTATATTAATAATTGGGGGTCCTTAATTGGGGGTCCTTAGCAACCCAAAAAAATTTGAATTTGGATTCTCTCAATTTTAAATAAACTGGATAATATCCAGTTAGTTATAATGGAGAGGTATTTTTATCACTTCAAAAAGTGAAAAGACAAAAATACTCTTCTTATCCAGTTTATTTGAAATGGAGAGGATTCTGTTCCTGATTCCGCCCCTATTGATAGAAGGCTCAATACGCGTTAAGAGAAAGCAAGAAAGTAAGCACATGAGAAGAAAAGAATAATTCCTAATCCTTCAAACTTGAGCAACATGCATCAACCGATGATATTCCCCTTAAATGAGGGGCATCCTTCCATACCATATTTAATCCCAAAATGAAACGTGATTCCTCTCCGGCCACGTACACCCTCATCCTCATCTCTTCCCACAAAAAAATGTGTGAAACCAAGAACTTGTATTTATGGCTTCTCCAAGTTGTAGCCCTCCTGGGTATCCTAGCCTTATGTCTATGGCTAATCCTACGTCCCAGACCCCCCCAATACACCATTGTTGACTTCTCCATCCCACAGTCCTCGTTAGTCAATAAGGAGGGTCAAAACGGCACCATTTTATACAATCTTGAAATTGAGAATCCAAACACAGACTCCACTGTATACTATGATGACATTTTTCTCACATTTTATTTTGGGCAGGACACAGTGGGAGAGAAAAGAATACCTGCTTTCCATCAAGGTGGGAAAAGAACTCGTCAAATAATTGATTATGTGGATGGCAATCGAAGAGTGTGGAAATCTGTTCTCAATGCATTAATATCGAATGCAAAAGCAGAATTGAAGGTGGGTTTACTGACTAGGATTCGATATAAGACGTGGGGGAAGAAGAGTAAGCATCATAAATTAGACTTGCAAGGTCTTCTACAAGTTGGCAAGGATGGGAAGATTTCAGGCAAGAAGAAGAAGAATAAGCTGCACCCTACTTCCAAGAAATGGAGGAGGTAGAAAGTTTGACCCCTTATGGTTGGGGGATTACAGGATTGAATGCTTTTGTACATATAATTAGACATAGAACACGGGTTGTGGACTTTCTTACTTTTTAGCTCGGTAAATGTACAGTTTGCTGTTTTCATATTTGTCTAGTTTTTTACATATTCATATATTTGTTGCCCGAGAGGGAGCGGGCGAGTAGGTTTTATAGGAGTTTTTTCGGACAACAAAATTACTAGAGAATTTATATTCAACTCTAGTTGAAGCGATTTGTGCAACTCCATCGTGTTTAAGTGGTTGTGTGCTGGAATACGCCCAAGCCGGGTGATAATAACTTAAAAGTTAAGTGAGCATTATCATTCCTTAGTCTCTTCTAATTCTTGTATTTTATATTTAATTAGAAAATATTGTTTAATCACTAAACTTGAGATTAAATAATATACTACTTCAAGTAATTGTCTTCGTAAGAGTTAAAATAATAAAACCAGGAAAGAAAGTGTAAATAGTTGCCGAGAAGAGGCCAAAAAAAACAAAAAATAAAGGAAGAAATGGTTGGGACCCATGGCTTGGACGATTCTTTTTATTTTATTTTATTTTTTTATAATTCAATAATGGGACAATGGCTACCGAGGAGAAAACAAACAAAATGAGATCGATTAGCTCTCCCAACAACAAATCACAAACGGAAAAGGCAATATCGAGATGGAAATGAAAACAAACCGTAGGCAATGGAACCAAAAAGAATATGACATTCTCTAAGAACCACACGAAGCAGGAGGGCTCGGTTAAAAGCCACATGCGATAATAACAACTTCCACTATTAAATGGTTGCTGCAAGAAATCATTGCCTAGTACTAAACAAAATTCGTCAACGAGAAGCAAACACCAATTACAAAAGTCTCTACTGTTGATCGGTCCACAAAAGAGCGGGGAGATAAAGCAAAGAAAGCAAATTAGAAAGGGTAAAGGTAGTAATACGTGGTGTCTCTCTAGTAGATAAAGCAAATGACAAAAAGAAATTGTGGTCCTATGCGTAGTCAAGAGAGAAGAAGAGACTTGAGTCCAATTTGTTTTCTAGTAGCTCGACACATTTATACGTGGAGATCACAATTAGAGAAAAGGCCGGTAATTGCAAAAGAAGAAACACAATGGAAAGATCAAGAAAAGAAGGATTTATTATTTCCTTCTCCATTATAAAAATAGTCGCACGACATTCTTTCTTTTGTTGTCATTTTTCATTTCTTTAACTTTTTAGTTAGTATTTTAATTCACACTTTAATTATGAAATTTATTTTCATAAACATGAGCTAACACCAAATGCTAGCTTCACCCCTAGCCTAGTATTTTTTTATTTTTATTTTTATTTTTATTTTTATTTTATTATGTATTCGTGAGACTATTTTATTTATTGTTATTCATAGATTAATAATTGAATGTTAGAGATAATTTTAATTTGAAAGCACGTAGTTTCATGAGGACAAATTTATTTTGATTTGTTATAATTTTTGTTTATACCAAATTGTAAATTGTAATGCTTGGAGCTAGCCATTCAAGTCTACATTTTTGTATCTTATTTAAAGTATTCACATCCCGTTTAATAAATATTTAGCTAAAAAACATAAATATTTAATTAAAAAAAAATTATTTATGTATTTGCTTTTCCTATTCTATAAAAAGAGAGAAAATCATATATATTATTTTTTTTTATTAATATAAATTATAAATTGTTTATCTAGGTGCTCAATAAATTTGCTGAAAATAATGATTTTAGGTTTATTTTGTAGAAATGTTACTTGTGAGAATCAAAATTTTCCTTCCAAAAGGAACATGACATGCAAATTAAGGCCATGCACCCCTAATCCCTTAATTGCATCTTAATTTGTGTATGCATTTCAAGATGTCTCTTAAACAAAATTGGCTTACCGAAGTGGAAGCACAAATCTATTAGGCTCAAAAAGGGAATCGAATCCATTTTTTTCTTTATAATAATTTTTAGAATTTCTCTTTCTCTGTGGAAAACATGTATCTAGTGAATGTCCAAGTTTAAAACTTGATTGTGAAGAAACGCAGCCTCTTTCTCCTTTTCGTATTGAATAAAAAAGAAAAAAGAACAAAAAGAAAGAAGATAAGGCAAAGTAGTATTCTTTTTATCTTATCTTAATTTCTTTCATTGTAAGTACTTGTAATTAAATATATGATGAAATGGTATCTAGAGTTACTTGGGTAGTAAGAAATATATATTGTGCTCTATGAAGAAGTGACACTAATAGAACATAATTATACGGTGGGGTGTAAAAAACAAAACTGGAAAATGGGGACTCAAACCGGAACCGGAAAATCGGAAAACCGGTTGGAAAAACCGGTAACTGGGGTGTCTAGTTTCGGTTACCGGTTTTGGGGTTTTTAAATACCCGGTTATAACCGAGTATATATATATAATAATAATAATATATATTTTCGAATTTAGTATATTTATTATTATTTTTGTTTATCAAAGGCTCATAAAAATCATAAATCACATCTATATTTTTGATTTTTTTTTTTTAATTTATATGGGGCACAAAATGGTTAAATTATGCTCAATACCTAAAATAAGCCTAAAGTTTAAGCCCAATATCTAAAATAAACTAAAAATGCAAAAAAATTAAAAAAACCGGTTGCTTGGTTTGGATAACCGGATACTAACCGGAACCAGCCGGTTATTGTATAACCAGTTAACCGGGTACTCGGTTTCAATTTTTAGAAATAAAAAATCAGATACCTCGGTTCCGGTTTCCAGTTTTAGCCAATAATAAAAAATGAGACCAAATTTTCACCCTTGAATATATGTCAATGATGAGTGAGCTATATCTACTTTAATTTCCACTGAAGACCAGCCAGTAAATTAAGTATCTTGAATAAAAGAAAGAAATTCCTTCCTTCGAAAGAATATTGTTTATTTTTGGTCAAGATGGTGCACAAGAAGTTTCACATAATTTTAAAATGGGATCCTTATCCGAATTCATCTCATGTCAGCATGTTTCATAAAGCTGCAGCCTCTATATAATGATCATAATCCCACAAAATGTTCCATGAACAATTCCTCGAAAATTGCAACCTTCCAACATGGATTATCTGGAAAATCCCTCCGATTCTGAGTTTCCTATTAGTCTTCAAACCCGCGAAGAATCTAAACCTTCTTTGTGTTTATGGATTCTCCAAGTTGTAATTGTGAATGGATTTTCCTGAGGTCACTTTGGCAGTCTTTGTTAAACAACACTCCACTCCAGCTTATTCACTTTATTTTTTATAAAAATATCAATATTAAAATATTCTCACTTTTATATCACATTATTCACTTTTTATATCATATTATTTACTTTTTATTACTATTCAAATAAAAAAATTACTACAAAACAAAATTTTTCTATTTTTCAATACTACTTTTTCACTTTTCTATATCAATTATTACTTTTTTTTAAATTTTTTTTTAAATTGTGAACAGTATCTTAAAATTTCCTTCTTGTTAGCAAATAAGGCCCATGTCTCACCGCTTTCTCCTTATACCACACTTCCTACAAAATCAAACCCTTAACATGTATTGTTTGGCATCTCTTACTAACCCATGTGAACTTTCATAAACAGTATCTTAGATCCAGCAACCACCAACAAAAGTGCTGGTGCGACCACCACCTAAGCCCTTAGGAGAGTACGTAGTTCGGGCTGATAGGGTGGTTACACCACCCAAATTGCAGCCCTTGCAAATTTTCTGAATTGCATTTTTGAGCATCGATCGTGAAACATTCGATTATTGAGGGGCGAATGTTATTTCTCCTTTAATAGCAACTATAACCTTAGGAAATCAACATAAATCCATTATTTCATACAACTTCGAAGAAATTTATGCACGTTGAACTTTCAAATAATTTATATATATTGACAATTTTTTGAAGTTGGAGTTCTTAATGAAGTGAATTGTACACATGAGAAGAAATGGAAAGATTACATTACATATCTAGAGTCAATAAATTCCTATTTTCATGCCTAGAGATTTTTTTTAAAGCCTCAATATTGTAAAATTATTATTTTCACCATATTGAGGGCATTAATTAGAGATTATTCATTAAATTGTAACCATATTAGAGTTTTTAAAATATTAAAAGATCTTTTATTGTACAACGTACTAATAATTAGGGGCTTTAATTAGTTAATAACCCTAGAGAAAATGTGTTCTTAATGTACAAGAATCAACACGAAAACTGATATATTATTGATGGCAAAGCTCTAATCATTCCAATACATTTGATCCAAACTTATAGTAAAACCCTAAAGCTACAAAATCTAATAAAATTCTCCTACGAATGGAAATAATAATAATAAAAAAATGCAATAATTATAGAAATACTGCGGTTAAATTCAAATCTAAAATGGAAATCAATAAAGTTGATTTTATTTGTCAACCAAATGTGGTTGAAAATCAGCTGGGATCGTGGTGACAAATATTCCTTTCTTTTTTGTATTTTTACTGTTCGAAACCGAATAAAAATCCCCTCATATGAGCCCTACATTAAAAAAATAAAATAAAACCTACTCAGCCAGTTTATGAATTAGGTGGAGATCGAAAAGAGAGACCAGAAAATGTGTAAAGCCAAGACCTTATCAAAGTTGTATCCCTATTGGGTGTGATGGCCATATTCCTATGGCTAGTATGGCATCCCATATTAGTACTCCCTCAATACGCCATTATTAACTTCTCCATCCCACAGTCCTCGTTAGTCAACAAGGAGGGTCAAAACGGCACCGTCTTATATACTCTTGAAATTGAGAATCAAAACTCATACTCCAGCATATACTATGATGACATTTTTCTCCAAGTTTTATTTTGGGGAGGATACAGTAGGTGAGAAAAGAATACCTGCTTTCCATCAACGACAAGGAATGATTTAAACGTAAACGATAATATGGATGCCAATCCACGAGTATGGAAATCTTTTCTCAATGCATTAATATCCAATGCACCAACCGAATTGAAGGTGGGTTTACGAACTAGGATTCAATATAAGACGTTCGGGAAGAAGAGGAAGCATCATAAACTAGACTTGCAGGGTCTTCTACTAGTTGGCTCCGATGGGAAGCTCTTGGATATGAGGGTGAGACGAAGATCGATTCCGATTAAGCTACGCCATCTAATTAGCTAGACATAGAAGAAGTGTTGTTGTGGACTTTTCTTAATTTCATGGTAAATGTAAGGGCTTTCAGTCTTTTTCTTTTTAACGTAGTAATATAGCTTATTATCTTTAATTAGCACGAATTTTGATTGATGATTTTAGGTATATTGTAATCATATTGCCTTTGACAAGAGACTAGTTTATGATTTATTTATTTATTTATTTTTTATTCTTACATGTAGAATTTGTTTTCTCGTTTGGGTAATAGTTGGTAATTGTGGGATGTTGCTGGGTTGAAAATACTGGTGTATCAAATCTTGGTGGGTAATTTGGATTTTGGAATTCCTTGGCTTTATGATGCAAGAAGGTTTTGAAAGAATGTTCCATGTAGTTTTTTATGAGTTATAATAACCTGGTGCATGTGAGCCTTTGGTTATATTTGTATACATATATGTTTTGGTTCCCTTAACATTCACACATTCTTTGGTTATATAATATAATCAAAATATATCCTCTAATCCTCCAAGAGGAAGCAAGAATAATTCATTGTCCTTAACTTGAAGAACAAGCATGCATCAACATATGATATATATTCCTCCTTAATTAATTTCTTCTCATACAAAACTCTATTTAATCCTGATCGATCGTGATCCCTCTCTCCACCTCCTCTTCCTCTTCATCTCTTCCCCACAAAAAAAAAAACATGAGTGAATCCAAGTACGTGTGTCGGTTTCTCCTAGTAATTGTACTCCTCTTGGCTATCCCTGCAATACTTCTATCCATAATCCTACCTCCCTATCCCCCCCGCTTCTACATTGTTGACTTCTCCATCCCACAGTCCTCGTTAGTCAGCAAGGAGGGTCAGAACGGCACCGTTTTATTTAGTCTTGAAATTGAAAATCAAAACGCAGTCTCCACAGTATACTATGATGACATTTTTCTCACATTTTATTTTGGGGAGGAGATAGTAGGTGAGAAAACAATACCAGCTTTCCACCAACGAGCAGGGAGAAGTCGTAAAGTATTTGATTATGTGGATGCCAACCCACGAGTGTGGAAATCTTTTCTCAATGAATTAATATCAAATGCAAAAGCCAAATTGATGGTGGGTGTGGTATCTAGGATTCGAGAGAAGGGGGGGAAGCATCATAAATTAGACTTGCAACGTCTTCTATTAGTTGGAAAGGATGGGAAGATTTCAGGCAAGAGGAGGAAGAAGATTAAGCTGCGCCATACTACCAATAAATGGAGGAGGTAGTAAAGTTTGACCCCCTTAATCCTTATATATGGTTGGGGATTACAGGATTGAATGTGTTTGTATAATTAGACATAGAAGAAGAAGGGTTGTGGACTTTCTTAATTTCAAGGTAAATGTACAGTTTGCTGTCTTGTATTTGTCTTAGTTTTTTCACATTGTAAATACAAGATAAAATTTTTTTCTCTAAACAGCGACTCCATGTGTTTTGGTCCAAATGGTTTACCAGCCCTTTTGAAGGACTAAAAGAACAACAATGTCTTACATAAAAGAATAATTGGATTGTGTACAAAGATTGAGATATGCTGATATATGGTAGAAACCCCCCAGCAAATTAGATACTGCAGAAGAAACATCGCCACAAATCTACTACACCAGAAATCTAGACTGTTATATGCTACAGTTTTTTACCGCACGTAAGCCAAATCTAGAATATATCCTAATACATCTCCCGACTCTTAAGAAACCTTTTTCTTTGAAGTCCGAAATTGGGTAGCAACTTGTCTTCGCCACTCATGAATTGGAACCTGCAAAGCATCAAAGGAAATGTACAATATATCCATGTTATTATATTAGGTCCAATTTTTCAACAATCGGCCAGCACCACCAAGTTTGGCTGACACACCCTATCATCCATTTGTGGAAAATATTAAATAGAATGTAAGAAAGGGCACAAATGCAATCCTTACAGCAGGAAAGCCACCATAATCCCCAGGTTCTTTGATATCCTTGGTGACACAGCTAGTAGCAGCAAGCCGGACCTGCAACTCCTTGTGATTAGATATTTTGTTATCAACCCAGTATTCTTATGCTATAGTCGATAGAAGCCTCGTTGTCCTACATATGTGTGATTGAAGCCATGTGGCATTCTATATGAACAAATAGGATAAGCATGAACATGCAAACATTCAAGCATGCAGGCAAAAGATTTAACATTTCATGGTTATATGAATTCACTTCAGAAAAGTGCAGAAAAGAGAGTAACAAATTAGGTAGACCTCCGCTATGCGGCTGCTAGTAATTCTCAAACCTGATCAGAACCATGCTTTAAGATTGAAAAAGAAAAGAAGGTTATGCAGTGGTTTTAAACTTTGTGATAATAGACAGAGGAAGTCAAAGGTCAGGCTTCATTTGGTTTTCATAACAGTTTGGCACACATGAAAGCCAGTAAGTATTTTCAGGGGTTTTTGGAACTTAAAGGAAATCTTTTGATTTGTTTTTATTACATTTAAAATGATAATATTTCAACTTATTGCAGTTATAACAAGTCCTTCATTTTTGTTAACTTTGCTATCTAGAACTTCATTTTCATTGATACTTTTCTCAGGATGCTAAAGTCAACCTCCTTTGCCACCTCTTCCTACCCATTTGTCTACTTTTATCAAGGCTTCGGATGGTGGAAACTCAATATTGATCAGGAGAAAAGAGAGCCCAAACCATCATTGCTTTCAACCATTTTTTCACAACAAAAGTGGTTTTGACTTTTAGGACGACTTCACAATTGCGAAATAGACCTCCAATATGAAACATTGGGAAAAAAGAAATGAAATATTTTGGGGATTAAGCGGAAATAAAAATTGAATGAAGAGGCTTTTATCATCATTTATTTCAAACTGGAATGTCTTAAAACTCTTGTATTCAAGGAAAAACAAAATAAATTATATCTCTGATAAATGAAAGGTGCCAAGAAATACTCGCATATAGAATGGCAAGTAATATCTCTAAAACTCAATGATGAAACATTGCACTGAAATCATAGAGGAAAAACATGAAAAAGAAAACATAACATATTGAATAAAAGATCAATATATTTGAAGCTAAAAACTTAAAGATTTCATGCTCCATGGTAACCTATAACTGCCTCATACAAATGAAAATGCTTCTCTTTTTCCATAACAGAGCAATCATTACATATTTAATTAATGTCTTTAGTTGGCCATCAAGATTTTAAATAATGTCTCACAAGCTAAATTCTCTATGGAGAAACACAAGTCTTTATGCAACATATGAAATCAATTAACAAAACATTGTACAAACAGCGGATCATGCTGCTAATTATACCACATACAATCTCTGCAAGCAAAAGAGACGGACAACACAAAATCACTGAGTAAAGAAAAGCAAATACAAGATTGTTGGGCTTTCCAATGAAATCAGAAGCAAAAATAATCTATAAAGCTCTCTCACAAGACAAGGCTAAATTACGCTATAATTGGACATCCTTCTTGTTATTACCAAATTAATACCTTTGATACAATGGAAACATGATCCCGAACTGCTACCCTTCCCCCCAAAGTCACATAGTCTCCTATCCTGAAAAGAACATACAAGGCAAAGTTGTAACTCTTCACCAAGTACCAAGTACTTATAAAGGGAAAGTTGGATAAAGTTGAATCTAAACTTCACAAGAAAAATAAAGAATTGAAAAGCACTGATGAGAAGTAACATACGTCACTGAACCTGCAATCCCAACTTGTCCACAAAGCATGCAACTTCTCCCAATAACTACATTATGACCAATCTGCATAGCCAACCAGATTGATCACAAGTTCAGAATAATTTGACTACCAATCAAGAAAGCAAAAACCAACCTGAACTAAATTATCTATCTTTGAATGATCCCCTATAATTGTATCTCTCCAGCTGCACAAACAAATGGATGGTATAATTAACAGTCCCACTGGGACAGCTTCAGGTACAAACTGGTTTAGAAAATATGTATATATAGTGAAAAAAAAAAACTTCAAAGATGTGCAAAAGCCATTACACGTCTCACCTCCCCCTGTCAATGCATGTATTTGCACCAATCTCCACATGGTTCCCTATCATAGCATTCAGCAACTGAGGAAAAAAAACAAGATATCTAAAATAGGGTAGTCTATTGCCGATCGAAAACAGAACAATGATGCTAAAGAAGACAACATAAGGTTGACTTTGAGTAAAAAACTATAACATCACCAACTTGAGGCTTCTTTAACATGTTCCCTTTCTCATCCACGAAAAACCCAAACCCTGTATGTAAACAATGTGGCAACTAATATCAGAAGACACCAAAAGATTTATTGTGAAAACAACATTTTTTGGTTCCAAATAGTATTACATTACCACAATAAGTAACACCTATGATAAAGGGAGTGGAGAGCGAAGGAAAAAAAAAATTTGTATGTTGAAAGCATATGCAGCAAGAGCTGATTAACAGACCAGCAACCAGCAACCAACAGAACAAATGAAAATTTAATCTGTAGACTACAATGTGTATCAGTAACAACATGTATCAGGACTACATTGGTAAATATCAAAAGCATATATTAAAAGTAACTAACTTGATATCCATAATAGGCAAGGACACAAGTATCAGTCAATAAACAAGATTTCCATGATATTGATCCCTAGATAACTTGAGTGTCCATTATGATAAAATCCTATTTATGCAAGTATCCTTACACTTGCACTTGCAATAAAAAAACCAAGTTCATACTTATCAAGCCTTACCATCTTGACCAATGCAAACCCCATTGTGGATTACACATGAATCACCAATAGCGCAATTACTGAGTGCAACATTATACCTGGCAAAATACAGTAGTTTTGGCAAAATCATATTAGTATAACTGTAAAATGGTTTATGAACATTAACCTGTATGGATGTATGCATGCCACAATCCCACAGGTCTGTATGCTCTTGCATTCACAGAATTTCTCACATAACACACCCAAAAGTGCAGGAAGAGCAATGCAATGATCAGGCTCAAGATTGCCAATAACAAGCCTAATACAAAACTTACTCAACCATCAATTAACAGTCACCACTCATTCCCAATACAAAACAAATTATTCTCTCACACTTCCATGAGCTTTCAATTGGGGAATCCTAGATAGACTACACCTGGGCAGTCTATGACTAGACAAAATGTCACTTATTAGAAAAAGTTCTATCTTGTAAGCAAGGGAAAAGGAAAAAGGAGAGAGACAGAGAAAAAAAAAATCCTAGTTCCAGCATAAGCACATCAACTGGTGATCTTGCAACATCTTCACTTTGTACATGTGTAAGACCAATTCTAGATTATTTTCCAATATTTTATATCAAAAAAATGAGCAAATGACAAAAAAGAACTTCAAGAATAAAAAAGGAAAAATGGAAAAGTAGTATATTGCTTAGTATTTCCAGAGCACAATATAAAGAATTAAACACATTAAAATGTTTTCTTAGAAATATTTCTTGCAAATGGCGCCCCACCTAGAGGAACTTTTCATAATATTTCAAAAGGCAGGGCTGTTAGGGAACTTAGCCTGAATGAACAAACATAATCCATTTAATTAAGCACTAGAAAGAGGCGGCAGAATTACTGGTCAGAACCTTTTTCTCTGCTAGTCCCAAGTGCATTCCTACGTAGTATGTCATTCAAGGAATGTTTCTGGACTAAACATATTATTGCAAAAAGGCTTTAGTGGAACAGAGATGGTAGAGCACTGTAACATTAAGTTGAAATAATAATACTTTACATAGTTGTAAATGTTGCTATTACTGTAAAGGGAAGAAATTTCACCCTATTTTTGTCAATTGGCCGATTACCACAGAAGGTCCAACAACAGTTCCCGATCCAATATGAACATATGCACTGACAACAGATTTCGGATGAACTACAGCACCAGTCTCTATGAGCGCTGTTGGATCAATGGAAGCTGACTTGTGGAAAATCCCACCTCCATTATTCCATCTCTGAAATTCTTTGGGGCTTAGTCCAGCACCATCCTCTAATCTTGAAATTCAAGGCAGGTGGCAAATGCCAGTTAATGCATCATTGAAGTGAAACAATATGAACTTCAATAGCTCATGCTTTAAAAAAAATGCTAAGTTAAAACAGACATCTAAGATTCCAAATGGACAGTTAACAACAAACTGAAACAAAACAAATGCAGATCAGCTTCACGACCCATGTCGGAAATGCATCAAAGTCTTCAAATGTCTATTGAAATTCCATAAAAACTATCATCATTCATAAATACACTTCAAGCTAATTCTTTCATTACATACATTTACATTTACCGGGGAGGTTTCTAACACAACAATATAAATGTGGGGAGCACCTACCATCTAATACAAATTTTATAGCATGCCTATTGGTACAATGCACACAGCAACATTAGACTACATGCTCAATGTTTTCGTATAATTCGAAGCTCATTTTTCACCAAGCCTTTCACCTTTATTTTCTCCCAGTACAAAAAAGTTCTGCAAAATTACCTCTTCATTCTAAGTTCTATCAATGCAAGCGATTATCATGCTTGTATAACATGGTATTGAATGTCATGAACTGTTCTGTAACTGGGTTTACTTTCACAAACATTTTCACAAACAGTACTACTACAAAACAACTTCAAACTCCGTTAGTCCAAACGACGCACCAGACGTATCAGAGGAAGCACTAGACCCAGTTTGGCCAGCCCCCACGGAAAAATCACGACGGATACGATCAACCAACGGAGATAAAGCACGAGGTCCTTGTATATACGCCTTGTGCTTCTTGGACATGAGGTAAGAAAGTGAAGTGGAGGAGCCCAAGCTGGCCAATTTTCTCACAGTGATTTCCATGGCCAAGAGAGAGAGAGAACAATGGCTAAGATGTTAGCTTTCAAAGGATTTGAAAAACAGTTTCGGCTTGGGAAATGGCAGGGAAAGTGCCTCAGAGTATCAGACTGTCTGATTCTTGGGACAAAGGGGTACTCCTGTAATTCGGACTAGGAGATAAGGATATTATGGTCACGCAGATAATAATTTATTAGATGGGCTTGTTCCGAGCCTGGGCCGTGAACCATGGTCAATGGTCTGCCTGTGTGATGTATTTATGGGCTCGAATCAGAAGCCCGAGATCTAAACCTTCTCTAATCAGAAATTACCAAAGGATTATATTTTTTTTTTTGGTAAAGTCCACATACACCCCTCAAACTACCACCCAACTGACAATGTCCCTCCCAAATTTTCAATTGTGACAATGTCCCCTCTAAACTACCAAAACATTGTCAATGTCCCCCTCTAAGCAGTTCAGCTGAAGCAATCATCCAATTTTCTAGCATATTTGGAAAATGGAAAAGGATGTAGTTGTTTCAGCTATGGTTTTCTTAATTATACCACTTTTAATGCGCCCTGTCCTTGCCAGTGGAGATCCTGTCTATACCTTTTGTAACCCAGAGTCCGGAAATTACACACTCAGCGACCCATTTGAAAAAAATCTCAAGCTCCTTCTTCAGTCATTGCCGTCCAATACTTCGGTAACAGGTTTCTACAACAACTCTACTGGGGAGGAACCAAAAGTCTATGCTCAAGCACTTTGTAGAGGGGATGTCAATTCGACAGTTTGCCGGGATTGCATAAAGAGTGCAAGCCAGGAAATCTTCAAGCAGTGCAAAACTGAAGATGCAATGATTTGGTTTGAACTCTGCCAAGTTCGCTACTCCTTGCAGAATTTCTTTTCCTTGATGGTTTATACTGGAAAGTATCCAGATCAGATTTATCTGGAGAAAAATCTATCAAATCCATTTCATTTTGATGAAGTATTAAAATACTTAATGATTAACATCTCAAAGGAGGCTGCGTCTGATCCTTTGAAGGGCTTGTTTGCAACTGGGGAAATTAAATTTTCCAGGAAGGAAACAATTTATGGTCTTGTACAATGTACTAGGGACATCTCTGAAAGTTCCTGTTATAGTTGTCTGGGGCCGGCCTTGGGAGATCTTCATGCATGCTGTGATTCACGCCAAGGTGGAATTATTGTTAGTCCGAATTGTAATGTGAGGTTTCAGCTCTACCAATTCTACAACGCCTCAAGTGTGTTCTTAACCTACCCAAGTTCCAAAGGTAACTAAGGACATAAGAATTTTGCGGATTGATTTCCTTTAAAATAGTGGTCTTGGTGAATCGAAATCTTCTTATGGAAAAGCAGGGCCTAAATTGAAGATTTGGATGGTTGTGGTGATTGCTTGTATCCCAATATCGGTTATAGCAGTTGTTGTTGGGTCTTGTGCTGTTTATCATGGGAGGAACAAGAGAACACAAAGAGGTGAATTTATCTAACTGGCTAACTACTAATTACCATCATAGATGTTTTCCAACAAGTAGGTAATTTCATGTTTATTTGCAGATGATGAGAAAAGCCAGAAAGCACTATTACATGAGCTAACAAGCCACACTGGAGTTGCCATTACACAAGACGGTGAATTAGTGAGTGCTGAAGAACTGTCCTTCATGGATCTATCGACCATAGTGGCAGCTACAGACAACTTTTCAGATTCAAATAAGCTTGGACAAGGTGGCTTTGGCACTGTCTACAAGGTAACACCAACTTCTCTATTTCTTTGTCGTGGCCTAATTATTGCTTCATATATATGGAGCCTGAATTTATGGATGATTCTCCTGGCAGGGTGTGCTGCTAGATGGTAAGGAAGTAGCAGTCAAAAGACTGTCAAGGAAGTCATGGCAAGGCTTAGAGGAACTTAAAAATGAGGTCATACTTATTGCAAAACTTCAACACCGAAACCTTGTAAAGCTCTTGGGATGTGGCATAGAGGGAGAGGAAAAGCTGCTTGTCTACGAATTTATGCCCAATAGAAGCCTTGACTTCTTTATCTTTGGTTTGATCTTTGACCCTTTTTCTTTACTAACTTTCTTTATTAGCTTAAATTTTTTTATTAGATAAAAGGTTGCGAATTCGAATCTAATTATCTTTCTTATTTTTAGATTTAGAAAAACGCATTGAGCTTGATTGGAAGACATGCTATAACATTATTGCTGGTATTGCTAGAGGACTTCTTTACCTTCACGAGGACTCCCGTCTTAAAATCATTCACCGGGATCTAAAGCCTAGCAATGTATTGTTGGACGATGAAATGGAAGCCAAAATATCAGATTTTGGAATGGCTAGGATCTTTGGTGAAAACCAATACTCGGCTAACACTCGAAGAATTGTCGGAACATAGTGAGTTCGCTTCTTCTTCTTCTTCTTTTTTGTGTTATTTCTTTTTTGTCCCAATTTTGATTTTTAAATGAAATTCAGACAAAAAAAAAAAAAAAACAACAACAACAATAACATGCATGGTAATGTTATATATGCTCAAAACAGTGGATACATGGCTCCCGAATATGCAATGGAGGGACTCTTTTCTGTAAAATCTGATGTCTTCAGCTTTGGTGTGATATTACTTGAGATTATTAGCGGGAAGAAAAATAGCGGCTTCTACCTCACGGAGCATGCCCAGACACTGCTTGCATATGTATGTTTCTTTTGTTGGCTTTTTTTTTTTTTTGACATATCCGCACAAGAGTGGAGATGCCTCCTAATCCAAAAGCTTGATAACCCTATGAATTTGAGTCCAACTTTGTTATATCAATCACTCACACTTATTACATATTTTCATTATGGGTCTCAAACTTGTCCACAATACTCATAATTGTATACTCAAAAAAATTCACTCATTCTTATTGGTTTAAGCTTTTAAAAAGAGCGGTTATTTATCATATATATCTTAAACTTGTGAACTCACCCACCCTTTGCTCATGAGGGAGGAGGTGCTAATTCGTAAAATGATGTATTGTATGCATAAGAAATATATTTACTTTAAATGTATATTGACAGGCATGGAGACTATGGAATGAAGGAAAAGAATTGGAATTTGTAGACCCTTTGTTGATGGAGTCGTGCCCAACAACAGAAGTTTTAAAGTGCATGCATATTGGGCTTTTGTGTGTGCAAGAGGATCCAGCAGATAGACCCACGATCTCATCTGTGCTTGTTTTGTTGGGAAACGATTCAGCATCTCTTCCTCACCCAAAACAACCTCTATTTGTTGTGGCTCGAATCATTCAGACTGATCACATTCCCACAACTAATCCTTCTGTAAATCACCTTACTGTTTCCATTCTTTCACCTCGATGATGACTACTCACAAGATTGCCCCCCTTCATGTTATATAGCATGCTAATAAATTGGTGAAATTGTATCATATTTTTGGGATATTATAGAAAATAAAAGGATCTTGCACTAGATGTATTAAAAGAATAATTTAGATTTGTATATATTAAACTTTTACAGTAATATGAAGGAGGGTGTTCTCCCCGTGAGATACCTTAGGGTTCCCCTAATTTCTTCAAGGCTCTCTTTTGCCAATTGTGGTGTGCTTTTGGATAAAATTACTGGTAGAATTGATTCTTGGTTATCCAGAAATCCCTCTTATGCAGGCAGGCTTCAGTTGCTGTCTTCTATTTTGTATAGCCTGCAAGTTTATGGGACAGGTATTTTCATTCTCCCTAAGAAAACTTACTCAACAAGCCTAATACAAAACTTACTCAACCATCAATTAACAGTCACCACTCATTCCCAATACAAAACAAATTATTCTGTCAAACTTCCATGAGCTTTCAATTGGGAAATCCTAGATAGACTACACCTGGGCAGTCTATGACTAGGGAATTGTCACTTATTAGAAAAAGTTCTATCTTGTAAGCAAGGGAAAAGGAAAAAGGAGAGAGACAGAGAAAAAAAAAAAAGGAAAAAAAAATCCTAGTTACAGCATAAGCACATCAACTGGTTAACTTGCAACATCTTCACTTTGTACATGTGTAAGACCAATTCTAGATTTATTTTCCAATATTTTATGCCAAAAAAAAAGAGCAAATGACAAAAAAGAACTTCAAGAAGAAAAAAGGAGAAATGGAAAAGTAGTATATTGCTTAATATTTCCAGAGCACAATATAAAGAATTAAACACGTTAAAATGTTTTGCTAGAAATATTTCTTGAACATGGCACCCCACCTAGAGGAACTTTTCATAATATTTCAAAAGGCAGGGCTGCTAAGGAACTTAGCCTTAATGAACAAACATAATCCATTTAATTAAGCACAAGAAAGAGGCTGCAGAATTACTGGTCAGAACCTTTTTCTCTACTAGTCCCAAGTGCATTCCTACGTAGTATATTATTGAAGTAGTTGAAATAATAATACTTTACGTGGTTGTAAATATTGCTATTACTGTGAAGGGAAGAAATTTCAACCTGTTTTTGTCAATTGGCCGATTACCACAGAAGGTCCAACAACAGTTCCCGATCCAATATGAACATATGCACTGACAACAGATTTCGGATGAACTACAGCACCAGTCTCTATGAGCGCTGTTGGATCAATGGAAGCTGACTTGTGGAAAATCCCACCTCCATTATTCCATCTCTGAAATTCTTTGGGGCTTAGTCCAACACCATCCTCTAATCTTGAAATTCAAGGCAGGTGGCAAATGCCAGTTAATACATGATTGAAGTGAAACAATATGAACTTCAATAGCTCATGCTTTAAAAAAAATGCTAAGATAAAAAAGACATCTAAGATTCGAAATGGACGGTTAACCAACTGAAACAAAACAAACGCAGATCAGCTTCACGACCCATGTCGGAAATGCATCAAATTCTTCACATGTCTATTGAAATTCCGTAAAAACTATCATCATTCATAAATACACCTCAAGCTAATTCTTTCATTACATACATTTACATTTACTGGGGAGGTTTCTAACACAACAATATAAATGTGGGCAGTACATCTAATACATTTTTTATAGCATGCCTATTGGTACAATGCTGTCAATGCACACAGCAAGATTAGACTACATGCTCAATGTTTCCGTATAATTCGAAGCTAATTTTTCACCAAGCCTTTCACCTTTATTTTCTCCCAGTAGAAAAAAGTTCTACAAAATTACCTCTTCATTCTAAGTTCTATCAATGCAAGCGCTTATCATGCTTGTATAATATGTTATTGAATGTCATGAACTGTTCTGTAACTGGGTTTACTTTCACAAACATTTTCACAAACAGTACTACTACAAAACGACTTCAAACTCCATTAGTCCAAACGACGCACCAGACGTATCAGAGGAAGCACAAGACCCAGTTTGGCCAGCCCCCACGGAGAAATCACGACGGATACGATCAACCAACGGAGATAAAGCACGAAGGCCTTGTATATACGCCTTGTGCTTCTTGGACATAACTCATAAGGTAAGAAAGTGAAGTGGAGGAGCCCAAACTGGCCAATTTTCTCACAATGATTTCCATGGCCGAGAGAGAGAGAGAACAATGGCTAAGATGTTAGCTTTCAAAGGATTTGAAAAACAGTTTCGGCTTGGGAAATGGCAGGGAAAGTGCCTCAGACTGTCTGATTCTTAGGACAAAGGGGCACTCCTGTTATTCCGACTAGGAGATAAGGAAATTATGGTGACGCGGATAATAATCAATTAGATGGGCTTGTTCCGAGCCTGGGCCGTGAACCTTGGTCAATGGTCTGCCTGTGTGATGTATTTATGGGCTCGAATCAGAAGCCCGAGATCTAAACCTTCTCTAATCGGAAATTACCAAAGGATTATATTCCCGGTGAGGTTGTATTGAGCGTGTTAAAGGGGCAAATCTAGAAAATTTGGATTTATTTTGTAGTAAATTTCAGAAGTCAGTCAAAAATATCAACTATGCATGTTTTTAGCTCTTGATTTCCGGGACATGCTCTCTCTTCTCAAGTCTATATAGTCTATATAATAGACTTTTGAAAGCAAAAATATTGTGTGAAATAAGAGAATACTTATTCGTCTAAATTCTTTCATTGAGGTCACTGCAATTCATTGGTGGAATTGACTGTTATATCAGAGACTCGACATCAATGGACCAAGTCTGACAACCTATGGGCATCTAAATTAATGTTTCAAGCGGAGTAGTGTCCCAGACTCCCAATCCCAAACGCCTTCCGCGAAAGTCTACACTACAGCTCCCACGAATCTTTTGTTAGTTGACTAATAATACAAATACAGTAGAATAAGCAAATATATAAGGCCCCAGTTTTGGATAGAATTGACATTGATGCCGTCTGCCCATGGTTGTATGCAGGGACGGGGTAGAAAATTTTATGGGAGGGCCTAGTCAAAAAAAAAAAAATTTCAGTTCTTTAGAATTTTTTTTATTAAAAAATAATAATTTTGGTTTTTTTTTATGAAATAAGGCTAATAAGCACTATCGTAAAGGCCAAAAAAAGTGAGCATTTGAAAATAAAAGCCAAAAAATAAATTATTTGAAAATAAGGACCAAAAATAAAAAAATTTAATGGGTATGACCCAAAAAAAATTAAAAATATGGCCAAAAGTTTTTATTAAATATAGCCAAAAAATTTAAAAATATGGCCAAATTTTTTTTTGGAGATGGCCGAAATGACTAAACTTAAATATAAATTTTACTTTATTTTTTTATTTATAATTTTTTTTCTTCCTTATTTTGGGGAGACCATGGCCTACCCCGGTCCCCCCACTGGTTGTATGTAAATTCCTGCTCCTTCAATAAAGTCAACAATTATTTTTTAACAAAAGTGGAATCTTGGAACAATGCTTTTGGCTTGATTTTGGCCTAAGAATTGTTCGCAGAAATTACCCTTTTGATAGGATTATGAAAAGACTCCAAGAAAGGATTTTTACAATCATAGCCCAAGGTATAGCAGAAACAGAAACTCCTTCAGCTACCATATTGAGAGATTTGGCCATTATCATAGTATACAAGCCCTACAAAGTAAAATATGATTCATGCCCATATTGTTCCAAAAGTTATTGGACCCTTTCTGCTTTATGTTTTCCTCGCCCTCCTCTGCAATAATCTAGCCTATGCCGACCCTCCGTATTTCATTTGTTCAAACAACAGTAATTATGCAGGTAATATTACATTATTTCAGAACAATCTCCAAGATGCCATCTTTTCTTTATCCTCGAATGCTTCTGTTTCCAAATTCTATAATACCTCCAAAGGAAATGACCCAGATGGAGTTTATAGTCTTTACATGTGCCTCGGCTATGTTCCAAATGAAACCTGCCAGACATGCATAACAACCGCTACACAAGACATTTTGAGACTTTGTCCAAACACAACAGAAGCAGTTGTATGGGAGGAGGTATGCCAGTTGCGTTTCTCCAACAAAAATTTCTTTGGTCAATTGAATGTCACAGGAAACGTTCTTGACCTGGATAACAAGAAGAACATTTCGGAACCAGAACAGTTCAAATCTGTTGTGAAGGAGACGTTGAATACTCTTACTAAGAGGGCAGCTTTCAATCTTTCAGCTAACTTGTATGCTACTGGGGAAGTAGCCTTTGAAGATAACACAATATATGCTCTAGTGCAGTGCACCAAAGACTTATCCGCTGATGGGTGTAATTCATGCCTTCAGAGGGCCATAACAGATGTTTTAACATGCTGCTATTTCTCTATTGGTGCAAGACTTCCTAGTCGTAGTTGCTTCTTGAGGTATGAGCTATATAACTTTTATGAAGCTCCCACTTCAACTAATGGGCAAGGGGGAAGTAAGTATTTGTCAACAACACTACTCTCTAACACAACTTACTTTTGTTATAGTATTCAGTGATTGCTTTCAAATGCAGGCAATGGATGGAAAACATGGATGATGGTAATCCTTGCAGTTGCATCAGCATGCTTGGCGATAGTACTTCTGGGTTTCTGTATTTTTTGCCTTAAGATGAGGAAGAAGGCTAAAAAATGTAAAGACGCCTGTCATTAAGTTTGCTTTACAATTTTGAACTTTTGTTTTCACTATTGAGACTACCATTCTTTTTTGTTTAGGTGAGAGAGAAACTATTAGTCAACAAGCAAATATTGGTGATCATTATATCTCAAACTTTCATCGCACCAATTTTCAAGGAAGATATGATCCGAACACTCGGGAATCCCCCCATATTGATTTGGCATCTATACTAGCAGCCACCAACAACTTCTCTGATTCAAATAAGCTTGGGGAAGGTGGTTTTGGCCCAGTTTACAAGGTGATTCGTGTTATCTAATTAAGTCTAGAACACAAAAAAGTTTCAATTTGCCTTTTTTATTTTTTTATGTTAATCAGGAAAATTAAAGCAAATGAACTTTTGCAGGGTATACTCAGTGATGGAAAGGAAGTAGCAGTTAAGAGACTCTCTTATTGTTCAGAGCAGGGTTCACAGGAATTCACAAATGAAGTTTTACTAATAATGAAGCTTCAACACAAAAATCTTGTCAGGCTACTTGGGTTTTGCACAGAGCGAGAAGAAAAGCTGCTTGTTTATGAATTCATGCCCAACAGCAGCCTGGATGTCTTTCTCTTTGGTTCGTTAATTTCTTCCTCACTCTTTTTGTTGTTTTAATGGGCACTCGAATCAACTTTGTAAACATTCAGCCATAGAACAATGAATTGAATTAATTTCAAATTTTAATGGTTAGATCCAAGGAGACGTGCACAACTCAATTGGAGCAAACGACGTAATATAATATGTGGAATTGCAAGGGGAATTCTTTATCTTCATGAGGATTCTCGACTTAAAATCATTCATAGAGATTTAAAAGCTAGCAATGTATTATTGGACTATGACATGAATCCTAAGATCTCAGACTTTGGAACGGCAAGGATCTTAACAGGAAGCGAAGGTGAAACTAATACTGCTAAAATAGTTGGAACATAGTAAGTACATGTAAGATTAGTGTGCCTTTGGTTATTTAATTGTGTATATGTTAACTTCTTTTATTGTTGTTTTAATATGCTTTGAACAGTGGATACATGGCCCCAGAGTATGCTATGGAAGGATTATATTCCATTAAGTCTGATGTTTTTAGCTTTGGAGTACTCTTGCTTGAGATCATAACTGGGAGAGGAAATGCTAGCTTCCGTCGGTCAAAAGGTGCTCCTAGCCTCCTAGCATATGTAAGATATTTTTGGCTTAAAGTCTAGTCCATACTTCTAGAGTTGATATTGGGCAAAGGCAATGGAAATTTATATTTGTGTGTCAGGTTTAGGTCATGTTGAAATATGAGTATGAAATGTATAGTGAAGTTCGTAAGTCGTTTAAAAAATTGCTAACTCTAAATGTCAAGTGTTAAGTCCAAGTCGTGTCGAGACATTGGTATTAGAATACATGGTTAATCTTAACTCAACTCATTTAATTAAACAAGTTTGACTCCTCAACTCTAACCAGTTAGTTTCGTATTTGATACATATTTAGTTCGTGAGTCTTATCAAAAATTGTCAAACCTAATATTAGGCAAAAAAAACTATCTAAACGCATTAAATAATGGTGCAGGCATGGCAATTATGGAACGAAGGGAAAGCGATCGAGATGATGGATCCGTTATTGAATGACTCATGCTACCCGGATGAATTTCTAAGATACATTCATATTGGATTGTTGTGTGCTCAAGAAGATGCAAATGATAGACCAACCATGTCATCTGTGGCTGTAATGTTGAAAAATGAAAGTATAACTCTTTGCCAACCTCAACGACCTGCGTTTTCTATAGGGAGATTCACGGATCACAATGAAACATGTTATGACTCTATCAACGGCTTATCAATTTCCAATATTGGGCCTCGGTGATGGAACCCATATTAGGACTGAAACTTCGTTAATGCTTTATCTTGTGTGCAGTACATCAATAGATTATAGAAGTTTGTATTTGCTTATAATTGACCTCATCATATATGTGAGTTACACATGTAATATTTAATTTGGTCAATGAATATGATTTCAAAGTTTGTGTTCGCCTTGAATTCCACAAAAAAAAAAAAAAAATGGACTTATATATATATATATATATATGTATATATATATATATATATTCAAATTCAATTGTCAAGTTTAGTACATCATTAACTTGTGAGAATACGCAATTGACTTTAAATTCCAGTAAGGATTCCCACAAAGGACAGGCGTGGGCTCACCTACTTCAGACAACCTGAGATGCAGAATTAATTAGGCAGTCTTGCACTTGTCCTGTATGCTGATGTGCCGAATTATGTGTAATTGGGACAAATAGCTGTAGGGAATCCGATGGTTTAAATTCTTTATGGTTTAAAATCTGATTAAAGTGGGTTAACTGATAATGCCAAGATCACACTTGGTGCTTTTAATGAATAGAGTAGTTCTTAAACAGTTCGACTTGAATTCGGTTAATTATTAAATAAACCAAGTTTGAATAAAATTTTGGATTTTTTTATTAAATGAGCCAAACTCATATAAACTGATAGAAAATTATATGATTTTATTTTTATTATTTTTATAGTATTATCTAACTTTGTATTGTGAACTCGTTAAACATTAATGTTCGAAAATTATTTAAAAAGATAATTTTTTTTTTTATTGTAATAGATATAGCTCTAGTTTGATCGAAAATTAAATGAACCATATTGGAATATATTATTCTGCTCCATGATAAATTCAAGCTCAATTTATATTCAAAACAAAATTAAACAATCCAAACTTAAATATTCAATACTGAGCTCGATTATAGCTTTAATCACACCTTATTTTTTCTTTAAAAAGAAAAAAAGAAAAAGCACACCTGATTTTTAAAAGTCACCCTAAGGACTAAATATATAAGAAAACGAATAAAATATGTAAATAATATAACAAAGGTTTAGTTAGAAATATATATATATAACAAAGGTTTAAAGGTAAAATAAACAAGCTAGAAACAAAGAATTCAACTTATCCAACTTCATTAAATAGCACATGGCCGGTCATGTGTCTTTATAGAATTATAGTCATGACAGCTACTCATTAGTTTTGGGCCCTTGGGAGTGCAATTTTTAAAATGCGTTTTTAAAATTTGTGTTTTTAAAAATTATTATTTTTTAAAATCGCATAGGCGTTTGGTAAAACATGTTAAGAAGTACTTTTTTTATCAATTGAGTGATTGGATAATATTAGCATATAATTGCCGTTTTATGGCCAAATAGGTAAATATTGCGCCAAATATTGTTTAAAGGGAAATCGTGATTTTTGTTTAAATTTGCACTTTTTCAAATAAGCACCCTATAGTCAGCTTCTAAAAATCGCAGATTTTTTCACGATTTTAAAATTTGCATTTTTAAAATCACAATTTCAAACGCTCCAAAATTGTAATTTGGTTTAAAAATGCAGATTAATTTTTTTAAAACGCATTTCCAAACGGACCGTAAGGGTAAACATCTTTAATACTAATACTAATGACTTAATTGCATTCATCGTACTTGACCCAGAATAGTAGCCAATGAGAAAATTCCTAATGTTCGTTAAAACTTCAAAGTGGACTAGGAAGCTAGTCATCAGCCTCAACATGAGAACTAAATAATAGATTGAGATTCTCACATATTTTTTAAAATATGATATTCTCATATTGTAAAATTTGAGTTATTCATTTAATCTAACCGTTTAAATAAATGTACAAGTTTATGTATTACTGAGATAATTAATTTTAGTTTTTTAATATCTAAAATCTATTCGTCTCGGTAACACAAACTTTTGCATTTATTTAAATCGTTAGATAAAATAGATGGCTTAGCTTTTAGAATTCATATTTTAAAAAATATGAGGGAATCCAAAACCCTAAATAATTTAGTATTCTTGCTGATTTACAATAATTAAGATATAAAAGCTGTTGGCTGAGTGCTGTTCTCTCATACTGAAGACTGGTTCTGGTGAGTGGTGATGAATAATTGGTGCATATTCTCAAGCCTTCTTCCTGGTACAGGCTTTCACTAAAGCATTCTGAATAAGTACTATAAATATGGGCATTCAAAGTCCCATGATCTTTGCTGGCTAACTACTGCCAGAGTTATTCCAAACAAGTGTTCTTTAAACATATATAGTTGTTGCTACTCATAAGTGGACACACTCTCCCCAATTTTAATTACCATGTTAAGGAATGTGTACTTGGAGCATCTCTAGCCATGGTTATTAGTTTAGCTACTGAAAATGTACTACTTTAACTACTGTTTTTTCGCTACACATTCCAACAAATTTTCTATTTTACAGTTTACTTCCTTTTAAATATTATTTCTCAATTCTTTTTTTATTATATTTTTTTTTCCAACACTCAATCAATGGGAAAATAAACATTTATAAAATCATTCATTTCATATATTGTTGTGAAATACTGGAAAATTATTATTCTCTGCTATTCTTTTGTAAATTCACACACAAAAGTTGTGTATATATAGCCATGCATATTGAAGAAGTAATCAGCATTAACATTAAACCCCAATTGTGACGAACATCAACATTATATCTCAATTCACCACAATGTCTATATATATAAAAACGTTCAAGGCCAATTTAATTTAAAAAAAGTCCCAATTTCTTACAGGAAATTAAATCAGTTTACTTCGACGTAAAATGGTTTCCATCGGAAAATATTTTCAGGGAAGTCATTTTCCCTGAAAATGTTTTCTGCCGAAAACATTTTACGGCATTTACCACGCGCACGGAAAATCAAATTTTTTTTTTGTTTTTTATATTTTTATATATACTTTTTCATTAAATCATATTAAACTCTAAATTGCGAAAATGTCCTGACCAAGCCTTAGAAGTGTCCGAACCAAGTCCTGCAATGACCCCACTGCGACTCACCCGAGACCCACCCGGACCCCACCTAGGACCTATCAGGACCCCGTCAGGATCAGCCCGAGACCCTTGCAAGATCCGCCCAAGACCGGATAGGGACATTTTTTGTAATTTTGTGTTTAATATGATTTTGCGTACACACTAAATATCAGAAAATGTTTTCTGCTAAAAATGTTTTTCAACAACCAAGACCCGTCTGATTTTTCGTACATGCCAAATACCGAAAAATGTTTTTTAAGAAATCATTTTTCAGGAAATTGTTTTGCTGAAAATATTTTCCGATGAGTCCTGGGCGAGTCCTGGGCAGGTCCATGGCGGGTCCCGGGCGGGAGGATCTCGGGTAGGTCCGGTCAGGTCCCAGTCAGGTCCTAGGCGAGTCCCGATCAAGTCTCGAGCAAGTCCTAGCGGGGTCCTGGGCAAGTCCCGATCAAGTCTAGATAGGGTCCCGGTAGGTTCCAGGCAAGTTCGATCAAGTCCCGATTAGGTCCCGAGTGGGTCCCGGGCTGTGACAATCCTAAGTCCCTATAGGGTATTTTTAGTTGACTCATAGGTTTTTTTTTT
>NC_081542.1:47518896-47520203 GCF_901000735.1 Corylus avellana | reverse complement strand
AAAAAAAAAAAAAAGAAAAAAAAAGAAGAAGAAAGAGTTGACTTAAGTTAACAATGAGAATGGACCACCGGATATATATATATATAATAATAATAATAATAATAATAATAATATTATTATTATTATTTATTATTATCAAAAATAAAAAATAATAATAGGTAGTAATACTAATAACAAAAAAAAAAAAAAAAAAAAAACCCTAAAGCCTAAGCGCCGCCTAGGGGGACAACCGCATCTCATACTACGTCTCTCTCTCTCAGTACTTCACTCACGCCGGCTGTGTTTGGCAAAGGGCCGGACAGGACCGAACTTAAAAATTAAAAAAAAAATTCTTAAAATCAATTCTAACATTCTTACTTTTTACATCACATCAATAACTTTTTATTACTATTCAAATAAAAAAATAACTACAAAATAAATTTTTTTTTCACTTCTTTTACAAAATATTATTACTTTTTTCTCTCATATCAATCAAATCTACAACAATATCATTTCACTCATTTTTTTCATTTCATTGCGAAACACGGCCATCAAAGTCTAGGTGCTCTCCCCTCCTCAACGTGAGTGTCGGCCAGGTATGACCCTTAGATTCACAACTTTTCTTTCTTATTATTCCCCTCCTCAACGTGAGTGTCGGTCGCCAGGTATGACCCTTGGACTCACAACTTTTCATCTTATTATTACATAGGGGGTGTGTTTGCCAATGGCCCTGGAACGGTACCGTTCCTGGGCCTCCCTCAATCTCAAAAAAAAAATTCTTTTCACCTCAAAATTAATCTCAACATCTTAACTTTTTATATCACATCAATCATTTTTTTTATTATTATTCAAATAAAAAAATCACTACAAAACAAATTTTTTACATTTTTTCATATAAAATATATTTTTTCACTTTTTTCCACAAAACTTTTTTACTAAAACCAATCAAACATATATTCTTAAAAAAATGCTACAGTACCGTTTCAGGGCCATGGCAAACACACCCATATACTCATTCAAAAGGAAGTGGGGTCAAAGTTATTGTATGTATTGTAGCCTTGGTTACCGTGCTGTCTTGTAGTGGGAAAGAGGGATTGTTTTTTTTACTCTTCACGTGATGCCATTGCCATATCTCACACCAACTTGTCCTTTGAGAAAATAAAGTTATGAGTATGTGCCAGACTTATTTTTAAAACCAGCCCTCTTGGACCCTTGGGCTCTGTTTGCCAACAGTGCCAAGAGCCAGGAACTGCACCGTAGCTGGAATGGTATTGTTCCAGCTACAGTGCAATCCTTTAAAAAATTGTTTTTTTTTTTTCTTTAAAAAA
>NC_081542.1:47514424-47518796 GCF_901000735.1 Corylus avellana | reverse complement strand
TGATGATGATGGGATTGGCTTGGCATTTTGGTTTTTGTCACTGAATTGCCAAATGGGGAGTTTATTAGTATTTATGTTGGCTTAATTCGATTCCAAAATGTAGAGGCTACTGTCCACGGGCTCAAACACTGATATAGAATGCTCAAAATCCAATCTCCACTGTTCATAATGTGGATTCATGTGTCATGAACGTTACTGCAAAGTTTCAGCTTAATCGGACCACAAACACTCATCGATCGAAGCTGTTGATCAAAGACCAACGGAATGTTCTTTGTAAGGGGTGTCCGGACACCAATTCCAGCAAGCATGTTTTTTGCTCACAAGGCCCTGTCCAAACAGGCACTAACCCTGTCTGGACCCCGTACTTATTATGCCCAAAAACATGTTTTTAGTAGGTCTAGGTTTAGGGTTTGATTTATATATATATAAAAGAGAGGTACGAATTTTTACCTCCAGAAAGTTTGTTAGAGGCTATGCTAAGAGAGATCATATGTGGTGAGCGTTAAATTGAATCTCTTAGAGTTTGAGTTATTCCTTTGATAAATTTACGATTGAGAAGTCTATCGGAAGGGTCTGGTAAAGGAGAATCACGTCGAAGAAGATTGTGAGCAAGGAGACGAGTTATAGGCTTGTCGATCTTATAGAGCTAAGGTTTTGCAAAAGGTTTTTTTTGGATTCAGCAAAGTGTTTTTCAATTGGTATCAGAGCCTACCACAGGACAAATGAGGGCCCACACTACTTACCTTGTGACAATGATCAAGAAAAATACCGGCCTGCACGTGAGGGATGGTGTTGAGAAATAGTCACACATTGCCTGTAGACAAGATCTTGGACATGTTTATAAGGAATGGACAACCCTCTCCTATTGAACCGGTTTTATGAGATGAATTAGGCCTACGAATTTCTTCAGGGGGCACATCTCCAATATTATTTTCGATTTCTTTTCTTTTTTTAGAAGTATTATAATTGATAAGCCATCAAGACTTCTTTTTGGCTCATGTTTTTCACTCAAACGGACAGAGTTTTTCTCCAAATTGAATCGGAAGAATTTTCTTCAATTCAGTCTATATAAATGACATATGTCATTTAAACATATGAGATGCACATATTTTTTTAATAGTTGGGACAAAGTTATAATAAATAATTTTTAAAACTCATGTGCATCTCACATATTATTTAAAAAAAAAAAATGTTATTTTTATAAATTAGGTTAGAGAAAATTTCTCCGACCCAATTTTAAAAAAAAAACTCATGACCTTATAATTAAAGATATGTACTATACTCTTTATTAAACTAACCTGTAGCTGTCATGACTATAATGACATGACCATATGCTATTTAATGAAGTTGGATAAGTTGTATTCTTTGTTATAAACTAACCAGTAGCTGTCATGACTATAATGACATGACCATGTGCTATTTAATGAAGTTGGATAAGTTGAATTCTTTGTTATATTATATTTATTATATATTTTATTCGTTTACTTATATATTTAGCTCTTGCGGGCATTTTCAATTAAATCTGTTTGAGATTGTGAACCATAAAGAATTTAAACGATTAGATTTTCCCACAACTAATTATTCAGATAATTCCACATAAAGGACAAATCTATCTGAAGTCAGTAAGCCTCACACTTGTCTTTTGTCTGAATCCTTTTTCAAATTTAAAGTCTATGGCGTGTTCGGAAGGTAATGATTTACTATTCCAAATTGACCTGAAATAGGAGTCTTTTTTGTGGAATTGAACAAAAACTTTGACATCACTTCCCTTTCACCAAATCAAAAATTACATGTGCAAATCTCTCTCTCTCTCTCTCTCACACACACACACACACACACACACATATATATATATATATATATATATATATATATATATATATATATATTATAGAGGTCAATTACAAGCAAATACAATCTTCTATTGCTGTAATGCACAGAAGATAAGGCATTAATGAAGTTTTAAATAAGCTTATGGGTTTCATCACCGTGGCCCAATATTGGAGACCGATAAGCCGTTGATAGAGTCAGGCTCTGCTTCATAGTGATCAGTGAATCTTCTCACAAAAAACCCAGGTCATTGAGGTTGACAAAAAATTATACTTTCATTTTTCAACATTACAACCACAGATGACATGGTTGGTCTATCATTTGCATCTTCTTGAACACACAATAATCCAATATAAATGTATCTTAAAAATTCATCTGAACAACATGAGTCAATCAATAAAGGATCAATCAACTCCAATGCCTTCCCTTCATTCCATAATTGACATGCGTGCACCATTATTTAATGCCTTTAGACAAATAATCGACTAACATTATTAAATTATTATTGAATTTAATATGAATTACCATTAAATTTTGATCAAATAATAATTTTAAATGTTGTATCATATTTAGGAGATAAAAGTCGTACATACAACATTGCTGGTAATCCATTAGAGTAATTTTATTTGTCACTCAATATACAGGTTTGCTTTTTTTTCTTAAAGAAAAAATCAGGTGTGATAATTAAAGCTATAATCGAGCTCAATATTAAATATTTAAGTTTGGATTGTTTAATATTTTTTTGAATATAAATTGAGCTTGAATTTATCATGGAGCAAAATAATATATTCCAATTCCGTTCATTTAATTTTCAAACAAACTAGAGCTATATCTATTACAATAAAAAAAAAATAAAAATAAAAAATTATCTTTTTAAATAATTTTCGAGCATTAATGTTTAACGTGTTCACAATACAAAGTTAGATAATACTATTAAAATAATAAAAATAGAATTATATGATTTTCTATGAATTTGGCTCATTTAATAAACAAATCCAAAATTTTATTCAAACTTGGTTTATTTAATAACTGAACCGAATTCAAGTCGAATTTATACAACTTGACTCGAACTGTTTAAGAACTACTCTATTCATTAAAAGCACCCAAGTGTGATCTTGGCATTTTCAGTTAACCCACTTTAATCAGATTTTAAACCATCGGATTCCCTACAACTAATTAACTGTCCCAATTACACATAATTCGGCACATCTGCATATATATAGGACAAGTGCAAGCCTGCCTAATAATCCTGTATCTCATGTTGTCTGAAGTAGGTAAGCCCACGCCTGTCCTTTGTGCAGAGACAGAGGGAGGGGGACCAGTTGGGGCATGGTCCTCCACCCTCAAAAAAGATATTACCGATTATTTAAATTGCTATTAGCTAGTGTTAAAGACATCTCTTCAAATGAAGACTCTACACAAGATAATATCAATTTAAACAATATCCCTGGATAAAGCTTGCAGCAGATCATTTAGCTAACAACTTCTTGTTAAACTTATCTCTTTGTATATCTTATCACTTAATGTTTAAATTTCATACCAAGTATAATCTCATGTAAACATTATTCTATAAATACAAAAGTCTAAACCGTTTGGTAAGGCAGCAAGCATATCAAATTGTTTTTTATTATAGCTAGCTTCCAAAAAATTTCTATAATTAATACACGTTTGCAATGACGTTACTTACACAGAGAGACAGAGGGAAGGGGTACCGGCGAGGGCCATGGTCCCCCCACTTCCTCAAAAAAGATATTTTTAAGGAGTTAAAAAAAAATAAAAAAATAAAAACTATACTGGTCCCCCCAAAATAAATTGATAGGTCCCGGTCCCCCCAACTCTCCTCCACCGGTTGGTTCTTACTTCTTAGGTTAATCCTAGGGTTTTCTTTTGGTTAATTTTTCTATTGTTTAGTTTAGAAATTTGGTTAAGAATCTGAAAAGTTGATTTTTTTTTCCCTTCTTAGATTGGTTGTCATCTTGGAAACTTGGAAATTTATGTGTTTTTTGTTGTTGTTATTTTATTTATGTATGTATGTAAATCTTGGATCTTTTTTTTGTGAGGATTTCTGGTTCTTGATTTGGTATGGCCGTATGAAAATTTTTGATGGGTTTTTATAACTAAAGCCATTGAGAAATCTCTAGTTTCTCTTTGAGTTTTTGTTCCACCCATTGAATTTCAAGTTTGAAATCATAATGATTTAGGGGATTTTTTATTAGGTCCGAATTTGGGGGAATTTTAGTAAGAAGCTAAATTCCTAAAATTAACTAAGGGCTTTTGCGTGTAATGGATTTCTATGCATGATTTAAGATCCGGGTTGTTAGATTAATGGGTTTAAAGCTTTAATTTCACTATTATTTATAGTATGGACATAAACCCTAATTTGTATAGTATGAATAAAATTAGGGCTTTTAGTATGTGAACACTATGATTGCTAATTGGATGTGTTAATTATATTTAAAGCGTTAATTAAACCTAGACTTTTATGAGTTCAATGGAAATTGATGCCCATGGGGTTTAGGTTCTAATATGTCATATTATATAT
>NC_081542.1:47509771-47514324 GCF_901000735.1 Corylus avellana | reverse complement strand
GCATTCACTTCTTACTAGCTAGTCTTATATGTTTGACAAACCTTATGGATCTTTGCGAGTAAGAATATGGATTTACAAACCTAACCCTAACGGGCTGAGGATGTTACACGGGCGGGTCCCGGTCAAGTCTCGGGTGGGTCCCGATCAACTCTCGAGCGGGTCCCAATGGGGTCCTAGGCAAGTTCCAGTTGAGTCCTGGTCGAGTCCCAAGCAAGTCTCGGGTAGGTCTCAGTCAAGTCCCTTGTAGGTCCCAATCGGCTCTCGGGAGGGTCTTGGGCAGGTCCGGACGGGTCCTGTTCAGGTTCGGTCGGATCTCAGGCAGGTCCTGTCGGGGTCCCGAACGGGTCTTGGGGGAGTCTCGGGCGGGTCTCGGGCAAGTCCCGACGAGGTCCTGGGCTAGTCTTGGCCGGGTCCGATTTGAGAATAAGATGCTCAAAGTAGAAAAATGGTTTACGATTTTGCGAAAATTAAAGAAAAATTTTCGGTCAAAAGGAAAATATTTTCCGTTGACTACTATTTTACATCGAAGTAAATACCGTAAAATGCGGAAATCATTTTCTAGAAACCATTTTACGTTAAAGTAAATGGAGCCAAAAATTTAACAAAGCTTCAAAACCCAAATCTAGTAAAACCCATGAAATTTGATTTCAACCTTTTGAACCAAAATTTCGTAAAACCCAGCATCTTGATCAACCCTTTGAACCAAAATTTCCTAAATCCCATCATCTTCGTTGACCCATTAAACCGAAATTTCTTAAAAACTTTTTACTAACCTTCAAGAGCTTTCTTTCCAGCTTCCTAGAGTTTCAGAGACAAAAGTTTCGAGGAAAAAAAAAATTGGGTGCTGAGAATGAAAGAGGAGAGAAGAAGAGAAAGTGGGAGAGAAAGAGAAGAAGAGGAAAAAATATTTTGGATGCTGAGAGGTGTTTCGGTGGAGTCTTGAGTCTTGGAGATGAACTAGAGAGAAAGAAAATGAGGGAGAGAGAAAGAAGAGTAAAATAAGAAATTGAAACAGTTGGAAATGATATTATATTAATTGCAACAATAAACTTTTATATTTGAAAGTTCAATGTAAAATTGTAGGAAAAATGCTTTTTTACATTGAAAAAAAGACATAATGATTAAATATAAAAGTTTAAATTTAATGATTAAATTTAAATACATAATGATTAAATTTAACTAAAAAGCTAAGTTATAAGTACTGCTGGAGTTTTTGAAGCTGAGCCAACCGTAATGCCCCCTCCCCCACAAAAAAAAAACTAATCTTTATGTACAAATGTTACAGGAGACCCACATTTGTGCATAATATATATATAGCATTACTTTTTGGTTAAAGGACCGTGTCACATAGACTTTGCATGTTGGGTGGATGAGGGAGTGGCAAATAAAATTACTCTAATGGATTGCCAAAATGAGTAATTGTTTATTTATTTGTTCTTCTACATAAGCTGCAGGTTTAATTGTTTTCTTATTTTAAAAAAGCTATCTTTCTTGCAGCTTGGGGTCTTATTTATTTATTTGTTCTTTTCATTTAAATCATTTACCCTTCTTCTTTTCGTTATTTTTCTTCCTATTTGCTAGAGCAAATATGGTTTATTGTTATTATTATTATTATTATTTTTTTTTTTTGCAGAATGTTATTATTGGAAGAATCCCTATCATGTTACGGAGTAGTTGTTGTGTCTTATATGGAAAATATGAGGCTGAACTTGTAAGACTTTCTTTGTTTGCACAAGATTCAAATACCAAGCTCTTTCTTGCCCCTGTTTTGTGCTTCTAGGATCCTTTTCCTATATCATGGTAAATATGATAGATTTTTATTTTTTGAATCGACTTTGAGAAATATGATAGATTTTCTAACCACGTGTACTAAAAATCTGAACTACCTTTTTTTTTTTTTTTTTTATTTACAAACAGATGTAGATACTTTTTTTTGCCATTTTCTACGTAGTTTTAGAACTTTGATTAATGTAAGTGTTGTATTTTTGAGTATTTGTTGATTGAATACTTGTATGATTTAGGAGTTTTAGTTGTTATCTACATAACAATTGGCAATTATATGAATAAAGTTCATAAGTTATTAAAAAAAAAAAATCAAGGTTATCAACGACTCTGTCTCTGTCAATGAGTAGAGAAGATGAGATGCTTAGGTGGCAGAATAAAGATGTGATTAGTTGAATTATTTTATCTTTTACTTTTTTAAATGTAAAGTTCAAATGCTAATGAAGAAACAGGGTAATTGAGGCTATTTGCACTGGGAAATTGAATGCAAGCATGCAATGCAACCCTTAATAATATAACATTATGTGGAGTTAGACAGGAAATCATTCATGGTAAGAATTTTTTATTTGTTTTTAATTTAATAAATAATGTAAATTATATTTATGTTGGATGGAAAATTTATATACGCCTGATTTCCATGGCAAACAACACAGCATATATATGCTGAAATGATATGTAAGGCCAACAAAGTTAGTTCTCCGAATGGACTTTACTACCATAAACATGCATATACCATATACATCCACAAACGCATGCACACCCGAATTGCATCTTCAAGAGCACCAACATTAATTTGAAGAACAATGTAAATATATGTAAGATTCACATACCCCATGAAAATTAACCAAGGAGTTTTTGATCGATCAACGGAAGCCATGTCCTTTTTCATCCACTCATACTGAATGAAAGATTTGTACATCTTTGAAAGATGGTGATATCATATTAGATTTGGAGGTAAATATAAGAGAAATAGGAAAAGAATCAAAATCTCTTACTTTCCAAACGTATGTTTGAAGGAGACCAGGTTCTCTCTAAATTATGTCATTTCACATTTAAGAAATTAAGTACTTAACATTGATAAGTTCAAATGTTTGAGGCAGTTGAGTTTTGTGAATTTCCTCAAACTAATCAATGTTGTATATATTAAGTCCAGGGTTGGATTTTATTTCACGTTCTTTGTTGGAATGACAAGAGAAGACATGTTGATAAGCCGATGGATCTTGTTCACTTTGATTAGTGTACAATTGGTATAAGTCCATGTTATAGCCAATAGTCTAAACAGTAGTACAGAGAGGTATTGATGAGACAGAGCAGGGGGCTACAAACAAGTGGTGCTGAGGGAGTTTATTGGATGGTGGAAGTCTTTTTCTTTGCTTCTCTGTCTTTCTGTTGGACTCCACTCAAGGAAATGTGATTTATATTGAGGAATCAAAGAAAAACCAAAATCGAGAGCTCCCACTTGCATTATTTTTGATGACTTAGTAATAACTTGTAAACGAGTCTTTGTATCGGATTGGAATCTAATAATAACTTAGAAATAACTTGTAAACAACTTAGTTGGTACGACTTTTATCTCCTAAATGTGATAGGATATTGAAAATTATCATTGAATAAAAATCTAATAATAATTCAATAATAATTTTAAAAAATTATAGGAAATAAAATTCTTATGTATAACAGTACACCTCAAAAGAATCCTAAATTGGCTGGGAGAAGGAGACTTGGGCGGCTGAACTTGAAAACCCAATTAAAAAAAAGAACTGACAGTAGGCGCACAATATAATTCAAAAACAACTCGGACTCAGAGAGTAAATAACGGCCCTGTTTGCCAATGGCCCTGGAATGGTACTGTTCCAGGGCCTTCCTCAATCCAAAAAAAAAAAAACTTTTCACCTCAAAATTAATCCCAACATCTCTACTATTTATACCACATCAATCATTTTTATTATTATTATTTAAATAAAAAAATCATTACAAAACAAATTTTTTACATTTTCTCATATAAAATATATTTTTTCACTTTTTCTCACAAAACATTTTCACTAAAACCATTTAAACACTTATTCCCAAAAAAAGGCTATAGTACCGGCCCTGGAACAATACCGTTCCAGGGCCATTGACAAACAGGGCCAACGTGAGCCAAAAAGAAGTCTTTTTTTAAAAAAAAAAATTAAAAAATTAAAAAAATTAAAAAAATCAAGTCATTCACGCAACATAAGCTCGGTCCAAGAGCCATTTGTTTACCTATAGTCAACATCAATTGTAATACTTCTAAAAAAAATAAAAGAAATCGAAAATAATATTGGAGATGTACCTCCAAACAACATTAGTAAGTTACAAGTAAATTTAATAATGTTAGTCGATTATTTGACTCTTACCTTGGTGAACTCCATTGACTATTCAATAAACAAAAACAAAAAATTAATGATAATATATACTATGGGCTTTGGTTGGTCAACTCACGAAACTACAGGTAAATTTGTTCAGAAAAAAGATTTTGTCAGTATCCAGATCGATGCAGCGCGGAAGTTTCTGTGCAATTTCAGCGGTTTAACATGACACAAGCTTGAAGATAAATCGGGTTGTCGAAGGTTGAAATATTCAGCAGTTCAACTGAAGCAGTCATCCAATTTTCTAGCATATTTGGAAGATGGAAAAAGATGATGTTGTTTCAGCTATGGTTTTCTTAATTATACCACTTATAATGCGCCCTATACTTGCCAGCGGAGATCCTGTCTTTACATTTTGTAAGACAGATTCCGGAAATTACA
>NC_081542.1:47507566-47509671 GCF_901000735.1 Corylus avellana | reverse complement strand
CATAGCTTTTTTTGCCATGCTGAGTGCACCCAGAGTTAATCGGCTGGCCAAGGGGACGGGGCTGCGGCCACAGTATCTCATCCCAGGTCGCAAAGATTGCGCAACCCTAGCATACGGGGGTAACAATATACATGAGCCTAGTATGAGATAAAGACTATCAGAAATTTTATTGATGATAATATATTTTATTTGCTTTCTATTATGTTTTCTTAAAAAAAAATATACTGGGAACATATGTAGTTATGAGTTCCGATTTTCAAAATGGGATAAGGAGTAAAATTGCTTATGGTTGTGGATATCACTTACTGGGCCCCCTTTGGCTCATCAGTTTTATTTATTGTTTCAGGTGGTGATCAGGTTGCATTAGGATGCCGGAATGGGGGCAGGCGTATTTAGGATTTCTTGTGATTTCATATTAGTCAAGTTAATAAGTGTGTTGACACAGTTTTCTTTCAGAAATTGACGAAATTATTTTAATAAGGATTACTATTATCGTTGTGAGACATATTTTTGTTAAACATGAATATTTCAGTTTATTTTTTTGGACGTGATATTCTAGGCTTTAATGCATTCACTTCTTACTAGTCTTATATGTTTGACAAGTCTTATGGATCTTTGTGAGTAAGAATATGGATTTACAAACCTAACCCAAACAGGCTGAGGATGTTACATATTGAAGAGCGGAAGAATAATAGGGAGAGCATAAGCACACAATAGACTACATTGTATTAAGTCTGATATGATAAGGAATACAGAAACCTTTATTTATAGAGAGGCTATGAGTGATAAGCAAGGGACCTAAAAGACTAAGGAAAGATAAACCTAATAGACCTAGAACACATAAGGAAATAAATAACTCTAACATAATATTCTTAACAATATATATTGGCACATGAATTCTTCTTGTCCACAGTGTACGGATCAAGTAAATTTACTGAATATATTATTTACAAATAAGCAATCCATGTATTCCAAATTTATGTTCCATCTTAAACCTCGGTTTAGAACCCTATTAATTCCAATATATAGTTTCACTGGTTTAAATAAACCAGATACTAGCTAGAAAGCTTGACTATGGAACTCTGCATATATGTTTCATATATGGTATTATAGCAGAAAATCGGACCATTTTTCTCAGAAAAGCTAACAACTTAAAACAACAGGCTTTCATATGCAAATTAAACAGGATGAGCTCACAATTAGTCTAATCTAATGGCATATGGGATGATAATACAATCCAACTCCAAGGGTCAATTTGTCAAAATACTCATATATATATATACTACAATTTATTAAGAGGCGTAACATTGACAAAGATTTACACCTAGTATAAGTACTTGACCGAGTTGACTCAATCGTTTGAATATATATATTAGAGGAAGCTCAGAGAAAAATCCTCACAAAAAATGTTTTTTTCGCTGAAATCAAGTCACCTATGATTAATAATTATCTTCTTCTTTTTCATCATAAAAATCTTAATCATTTGTTTAATTTTGTTGATACCAAGATGAAATGGTGGAAAGTTGGCTTTTCATATTCTGTAAACTCAGTCTCATTACGTGATCACCGGGTTAATTCATCCTGTTTTGTTGGAGCTATATTATAATATTTCTAACATGTAATATAAGTAATAAATATTGGGTACATGCAAAAGTAATCATTCCTACTAGCTACTTTTACGTTTGTACCCAATTTCTAAAGGCACCCGAGATATGGTCCGAATACTTTTACCAACAGGCTATCACTGTTGGAAAGCAATGGAGAGAAAAATGAAAAGTTAAAGAGAGAGAGAAAAGAAATATGACCCACTGCCACTTGTAAAGCTAAAGTTGGTAGGTAAACCATCCATAAATTAATATAGCACTGGTCTTCATTTTTTGTTGGTTCACTGGGTTGGTTTGTGTAAAGGTTAAAGTAGCTAGCTTTTTTGGCTAAAGTTTTTCTTTGTAAGATACATTGTGGATAATTATTGAAAGTTACTCGTTCATAAAAAAACAAAAAAACAAAAAGTTGGAAGATAAGCCACTTTCATTGAAAAGATTGAACTGGCAAGGATTCCTATGCGATAGGAGCCCTGTGGATTGCATGTATGGATATCGTATGAT
>NC_081542.1:47506007-47507466 GCF_901000735.1 Corylus avellana | reverse complement strand
TCAGTCTTTGTAATATAGCATTTTTCCTACCATTGCTATAGTGAACTTTCAAATATGAAAGTTTACCGTAGCAACTGTAAGTAATGTAATATCATTTTCAACTGTTTCAATTTCTTATTTTACTCTTCTTTCTCTCTCCCTTCTCTCTTCTCTTTCATTCTCAGTATCCAATTTTTTCTTTTTTCCTTGAAACTTTTTGTGTCTGAAACTCGACAAAGCTGAAAAGAAAACTCTTGAAGGTTAGTGAAAAGTTTTTAAGAAATTTCGGTTTAATGAGTCAACGAAGATGATGGGTTTTAGGAAATTTTGGTTCAAAGGGTTGATCAAGATGACGGGTTTTACGAAATTTTGGTTCAAAAGGTTGAAATCAGATTTCATAGGTTTGATTAGATTTGGGTTTTGAAGCTTTGCTGAATTTTTGGCTACGTAAAGGTTTATAGAAAATGATTTCCGCATTTTACGGTGTTTACTTCGACATAAAATAGTGGTCAACGGAAAGTATTTTCCTTTTGACCGAAAATTCTTTCTTAATTTTCGAAAAATGGTTTACGGTTTTCAAAACCGTAAACTATTTTTCAGCTTTGAGCATCTCATTCTCAAATCGACGGACCCTGCCAAGACTTGCCAAGGACCTCGCCAGAACTGGCCCGAGACCCGCCCGGGACTCACCCAAGACCTGCTTGGGACCTCATAAGGACCTGTCTGGGACCTGACGGACCTAAACGAGACCCGCTTGGACTTGCCTGAGACCTGCTAGGGACTTGACCTGGACCCGTTCGGGACCTGACCAGAACTCGACTAGGACCCACCCGAGACTTGACCGGGACCCGCCCGGGACTTGACTGAGACCCGCTCAAGACTTGATTAGGAATCGACCGGACCTGCCTGGGACCTATCCAGGACCCATCGAGACTTGATCGGGACCCGCCCGGGACCTGTGCGAGACTCACCTGGTCAGGTCCTGACCGGGACCCGCCTGAGACCTGTTCGGCACCCACTCTGGACTTGACCGGGACCTGCCTTGCACCTGATTGGGACCTGCTCGGGACTAGACCGAGACTTGACCGGACCTACCCGGGACCTACTCAGGACCCGCCGGGACTTGATCGGGACCCCGCCAGGACCTGCCTGGGACTTGATTGGGACTCACCCGGGACCTGACCTGGACCTGACTGGATCTACCCGAAACCCTCCCGCCCGGGACTCGCCTGGGATCCGCCTGGGACTTGATTGGAACCCGCCCAGGACCCACCCGGGACTCATTGGAAAATATTTTTCAACGGAAAACATTTACTTAAAATGATTTCTTAGAAAACCTTTTCCGGTATTTGGCATGTACGGAAAATCAAACGGGTCCCCGTCGTTGGAAAACATTTTTAGAAGAAAATATTTTTTGATAGTTGGTGTGTACGCAAAATCATATTAAACACTAAATTACGAAAATGTCCCTATTGGATCT
>NC_081542.1:47504832-47505907 GCF_901000735.1 Corylus avellana | reverse complement strand
CCCCAAGGGGCTGGGGGTGGTTTCGGCCACCCCATACCAGCCGTATGAGGTGGCTGAAACTACCCCCAACCCCTTGGTGGTTTCAGCCAAGGGGGTGGACCCTCTCCCTCTTTGTGTGTCTGGTTTTTTTTTGTTTTTGTTCTATTGCAAGTGTTTTCTGGTTTGTGTTAAATAAATGTTGGAAGATAGTGGCTTTAAAAAGCAAACCGTAGGTTCATCTTTTAAAAGTGATCTCTTTTTTGAGATGTGCAATTGTTTTTTTCTTTTGTGGAGCTTGTTTTGTCCCTTAGTGTGCATGTGTAAGATGGTGCTTGTGCATGTAGGAATATTCATGTGTGGATGTAAGTCTTAATGGAGAACATAGATAAAGATGACGACAAGAATCGTTGGGGAAAATGAAGACGACGGCGGCATAGGGGATATAAAGGAATTAGGTTTATTTAATTTGACGTGGAGTGTGTGTTGGAACCTCAAAATGGCGTGAAAAAAGCTTGTTTGTCATTTAAAAGCATAAATAAAAAAAGAACGATGTCTTACATTTTTATTGGGTGGCCAGAATGTGGCAATGCTTGGTTCCGTTAAATTATTTAACGGAAAATGAGTTTAAGGAGTAAAATATTATTTTGGCTTAGCCTAAGGACCTGTAAATTATTTTTTAAACCACATAGAATGATTTGTAAATTAGGCCAACTACATAAATCAATTTTGCATTTATCCCTAAATTATATCAACCTCCGGGTGAGGTTGTATTGAGCGTGTTATAGAGGCAAATCTAGAAAATTTGGATTTATTTTGTAGTAAATTTCAGAAGTCAATCAAAAATATTGACTATGCATGTTTTTAGCTCTTGATTTATGGGACGTGCTTTCTCTTCTCAAGTCTATATAGTCTATATAATAGACTTTTGTAAGCAAAAATATTGTGTGAAATAAGAGAATACTTGGCCCCGTTTGCCAACAGCGCGGAACAGCACTGTAGCTGGAACGGTACTGTTCCAGCTACAGTACCATTCTCATATGTGCAGAAAAAGTGTACACAGTTTTCAATATTAATTTTTTTTAAAGAAAGCAAAATA
>NC_081542.1:47494319-47504569 GCF_901000735.1 Corylus avellana | reverse complement strand
ATCGGGTGGTCCGGCCACCCCATTTTGGCCAAGGGGTGGCTGGAACCACCCCGATCTTTCTCCTCCTTTTTTTCTTTTTTCTTTTTTTTTTTAATATTTTGCTTTAAAAAAAAAAAATTGATGCCTAAAAAAAATTTAATATTGAAAACTATGTACACTTTGTGCTGCACATATGAAAATGGTATTGTAGCTAAAACAGTTTCAGCTACAGTACTGTTCCTCGCTGTTGGCAAACGAGGCCTTATTCTTCTAAATTCTTTCATTGAGGTCCCTGCAATTCCTTGGTGGAATTAATTGACCGTTATTTCAGAGACTCGACATCAATGGCCCAAGTCTGACAACCTAGGGGCCTATAAATTGATGTTTCAAGCGGAACTAGTGTCCTAGACTCCCAATCCCAAACACCTTCCTTGAAACTCTACACTACAGCTCCCACGAATCTTTTGTTAATTGACTAATACAAATACAGTAGAATAAGCCAATATATACCACCAAGGTGGTAGTTGAGTTGGTAGAAGAACTCCTTTCATTACCAAGTGAGTGGCGTGTTGAATCGCGGTAGTAGATGCGTGAACCGGATGCTACTATGAAGGGGAGCTCTGAAGCTCCACACTGAAAGTAAGGGTTGTGGTAGCCAGTCGCCTTCCCTGAAGCTGATAGCTATAAGCTCAAGCGGAAATTCCGGCGGATGGAAACCCGATGAGTCGCCCAGGGAGAAAGCTACATTTGGTCATGCCACCAGAGCAGCACTGAATTAGAAAAAAAAAAAAAAAAAAAAAAAAAAAAAAAGCCCCCAGTTTGGGATAGAATTGACATTGATGCCGTCTGCCAATGGTTGTATGCAGGTCGGAGTCAAGAAATTTTATGGGAGGGAATTAGTCAATTTTTTTTTTTCTTTTAGTTTTTTAAATTTTTTTATTAAAAAAATTTAAAAATAGAGTCAATTTTTTTTTGAAAAGACGAAAATGACTAAACTTAAAATTTTACTTTTTATTTTTTTATTTTTTTATTTTTACTTATAATTTTTTATTTTTCTTAATTTTGGGGGAACCATGGCCTACCCTGGTCCCCCTCCTTCGGTCTCTGGTTGTTTGTAAACTCCTGCTCCTTCAATAAAGTCAACAATTATTTTTTTACAAAAGTGGAATCTGGGAACAACGCGTTTGGCTTGATTTTGGCCGAAGAACTGTTCGAAGAAATTACCCTTTTTGATAGGATTATTAAAAGACTCCAAGAAAGGATTTTTCTGCTCATAGCCTAAGGTATGGCAGAAACAGAAACTCCTTCAGCTACCATATTGAGAGATTTGGCCATTATCATAGTATACAAGCCTACAAAGTAAAATATGATTCATTCCCATATTGTTCCAAAAGTTATTGGACCCTTTTCTGCTTTATGTTTTCCTCGCCCTCCTCTGCAATAATCTAGCCTATGCTGACCCTCCCTATTCCAATTGTTCAAACAATAGTAATTATGCAGGTAATATTACATTATTTCAGAACAATCTCCAAGATGCCCTCTTTTCTTTATCCACGAATGCTTCTGTTTCCAAATTCTATAATACCTCCAAAGGAAATGACCCAGATGGAGTTTATAGTCTTTACATGTGCCTCGGCTATGTTTCAAATGAAACCTACTAGACATGCATAACAACCGCTACACAAGACATTTTGAGACTTTGTCCAGACACAACAGAAGCAGTTGTAAGGGAGGAGGTATGCCAGTTGCATTTCTCCAACAAAAATTTCTTTGGCCAATTGAATGTCACAGGAAACGTTCTTGACCTGGATAACAAGAAGAACATTTCAGAACCAGAAAAGTTCAAATCTGTTGTGAAGGAGACGTTGAATACTCTTACTAAGAGGGCAGCTTTCAATCTTTCAGCTAACATGTATGCTACTGGGGAAGTACCCTTTCAAGATAACACAATACATGCTCTAGTGCAGTGCACCAGTGACTTATCCGCTGATGGGTGTAATTCATGCCTTCAGAGGGCCATAACAGATGTTTTAACATGCTGCTATTTCTCTATTGGTGCAAGACTTCCTAGTCATAGTTGCTTCTTGAGGTATGAGCTATATAACTTTTATGGAGCTCCCACTTCAACTAATGGGCAAGGGGGAAGTAAGTATTTGTCAACAACACTACTCTCTGACACAACTTACTTTTGTTATAGTATTCAGTGATTGCTTTCAAATGCAGGCAGTGGATGGAAAACATGGATGATGGTAATCCTTGCAGTTGCATCAGCATGCTTGGCGATAGTACTTCTGGGTTCCTGTATTTTTTGCCTTAAGATGAGGAAGAAGGCTAAAAAATGTAAAGACGCCTGTCAGTGAGTTTGCTTTACAATTTTGAACTTTTGTTTTCACCATTGAGACTACCATTCTTTTTTGTTCAGGGGAGAGAGAAATTATTAGTCAACAAGCAAATATTGGTGATCATTATATCTCAAACTTTCATCGCCCCAATTTTCAAGGAAGATATGATCCGAACGCTCAGGAATCCCACCATATTGATTTGGTATCTATACTAGTAGGTACCAACAACTTCTTTGATTCAAATAAGCTTGGGCAAGGTGGTTTTGGCCCAGTTTACAAGGTGATTCGTGTTATCTAATTACGTCTAAAACACAAAAAAGTTTCAATTCGCCTTTTTTATTTATTTTTATTTTTTAATGTTAATCAGGAAAATTAAAGCAAATTAAATGAACTCTTGCAGGGTATACTCAGTAATGGAAAGGAAGTAGCAGTTAAGAGGCTCTCTTACTGTTCAGAGCAGGGTTCAGAGGAATTCACAAATGAAGTTCTACTAATAATGAAGCTTCAACACAAAAATCTTGTCAGGCTACTTGGGTTTTGCACAGAGCGAGAAGAAAAGCTGCTTGTTTATGAATTCATGCCAAACAGCAGCCTGGATGTCTTTCTCTTTGGTTCGTTAATTTCTTCCTCACTCTTTTTGTTGTTTTAATGGGCACTCGAATCAACTTTGTAAACATTCAGCCATAGAACAATGAATTGAATTAATTTCAAATTTTAATGGTTAGATCCAATGAGACGTGCACAACTCAATTGGAGCAAACGACGTAATATAATAAGTGGAATTGCACGGGGAATTCTTTATCTTCACGAGGATTCTCGACTTAGAATCATTCACAGAGACTTAAAGGCTAGCAATGTATTATTGGACTATGACATGAATCCTAAGATCTCAGACTTTGGAACGGCAAGGATCTTCATAGGAAGCGAAGGTGAAGCTAATACTGCTAAAATAGTTGGAACATAGTAAGTACATGTAAGATTAGTGTGCCTTTGGTTTTTTAATTGTGTATATGTTAACTTCTTTTATTGTTGTTTTAATATGCTTTGAACAGTGGATACATGGCCCCAGAATATGCTATGGAAGGATTATATTCTATTAAGTCTGATGTTTTTGGCTTTGGAGTACTCTTGCTTGAGATCATAACTGGGAGAGGAAATTCTAGCTTCCGTTGGTCAAAAGGTGCTCCTAGCCTCCTAGCATATGTAAGATATTTTTGGCTTAAAGTCTAGTCCATACTTCTAGAGTTGATATTGGGCAAGGGCAGTGGGAATTTATATTTGTGTGTCGGGTTTAGGTCATATTGAAATATGAGTATGAAAATGCATAGTGAAGTTCATAAGTCGTGTCAAAAGTTGCTAACTCTAAATGTCAAGTGTTAAGTTCAATTCGTGTCGAGACATTGGTATAAGAATACATGGTTAATCTTAATTCAACTCATTTAATTAAACAAGTTTAACTCATCAACCCTTACCAGTTAATTTCGTGTTTGATACATATTGAGTTGGTAAATCTTATCAAAAATTGTCAAACCTAATATTAGGCAAAAAAAACTGTCTAAACACATTAAATAATGGTGCAGGCGTGGCAATTATGGAATGAAGGGAAAGCGCTCGAGATGATGGATCCGTTATTGAATGACTCATGCTACCCGGATGAATTTCTAAGATACATTCATATTGGATTGTTGTGTGCTCAACAAGATGCAAATGATAGACCAACCATGTCTTCTGTGGTAGTAATGTTGAAAAATGAAAGTATAACTCTTTCCCAACCTCAACGACCTGCGTTTTCTGTAGGGAGATTCACGGATCACAATGAAACATGTTATGACTCTATCAACGACTTATCAATTTCCAATATGGGGCCTCGGTGATGGAACCCATAAAAGGATTGAAACTTTGTTCTTGTGTGCAGTACATCAATAGATTATAGATTATAGAAGTTTGTATTTGCTTGTAATTGACCTCTATCATATATGTGAGTTACACAAGCAATATTTAATTTGGTCAATGAATATGATTTCAAAGTTTGTGTTCGCCTTGAATTCCACAAAAAAAAGACATATATATATATATATATATATTCCAATTCAATTGTCAAGTTTAGTACATCATTAACTTGTGAGAATACGCAATAGACTTTAAATTCCAATAAGGATTCCCACAAAGGATAGGCGTGGGCTCACCTACTTTAGACAACCTGAGATGCAAGATTAATTATGCAGGCTTGCATTTGTCTTATATGCAGATGTGCCGAATTATGTGTAATTGGGACAATTAGTTGTAGGGAATCCGATGGTTTAATTTCTTTATGGTTTAAAATCTGATTAAAGTGGGTTAACTGAAAATGCCAAGATCACACTTGGTTCTTTTAATGAATAGAGTAGTTCGTAAACAGTTGGACTTGAATTCGGTTTGGTTAATTATTAAATAAACCAAGTTTGAATAAAATTTTGGATTTGTTTATTAAATGAGATAAACTCATAGAAAATTATATTATTTTATTTTTATTATTTTTATAGTATTATCTAACTTTGTATTGTGAACACGTTAAACATTAATGTTGGAAAATTATTTAAAAAGACAAATTTTTTTATTGTAATAGATATAGCTCTTGTTTGTTCGAAAATTAAATGAACCGGATTGGAATATATTATTTTGCTCCATGATAAATTCAAGCTCAATTTATATTCAAAACAAAATTAAACAATTGGTGGGCACAACGGAAGTGGTTTACACCACCTCCTTATAGAAGTTATTCTCGACTTAAATATTTAATATTGAGCTCGATTATAGCTTTAATCACACCTGATTTTTCTTTAGAAAAAAAAAAAAAAAAAAAAGCACACCTGATTTTTAAAAGTCACCCATAAGGACTAAATATATAAGCAAACGAATAAAATATGTAAATAATATAAAAAAGGTTTAAAGGTAAAATAAACAAGAAACAAAGAATTCAACTTATCCAACTTCATTAAATAGCACATGGCCGGTCATGTGTCTTTATAGTCATGACAGCTACTCATTAGTTTTAATAAAGTGTAAACATCTTTAATACTTATAATACTAATGACTTAATTGCATTCATCCTACTTTTTTTTTTTTTTTTTTTTTTTTTTTTGAAGAGAATAGAGATTTCTCATTAATGAATCAATCAGATGGAGTAGAGACCTCCGACATCACAGCATCACAAATACACTCTGGCGGCACTAGCTGCCAGGAATTATTCACACAATTCTTCACTGCAAAATGCGCTAGGAGATGAGCCACGTTGTTCCCCTCCCTTCGAAGAAAAGAGACCTGCCGTTGATGAAGGGCCTTTAGCTTCACCTTTATATCTGCAATCACATGCCCCATCCAACTATAATCTGCTTGCTCTGAGATTACTGAGTCAATGACAGCTTTAGCATCTCCTTCGAAGTGGACGTGATCCAGGCCCAGCTCGCGGCAGAATTGCACAGCCAAAAGAAAAGCCTGCGCCTCAGCTGCTGCCGGGACCAAACTCCCCTTCTGGACCTCGCACCTTGCTGCCACCATGTTGCCCTGTGAATCTCTAATCACCACGCCCAGCCCCATCTAGCCCGACTTCCTGTCCAAAGCAGCATCCCAATTAGCTTTTACCCATCCCTGCAAAGGAGCAGACCAACGTACTCCAGCCGGTTCCACACTGAGAGGCATACTTTGTTCTCCCCGAGCCTGGGCCAAATTAAATTCCTGAATAGCCAACTCAGTTTTTTCCATGAGAAGTTTAGGGTGTGAGAATAAACCCCCATGAACCAACTCATTTCTCCGCAGCCAAATTCTACGTGCCAGACCCACAAATTGGCACAGCACCTCCTGAGAACAACTCTCAAACAGGGACGTTACCACCTGCAGAAATTCTGGCCCTGCAAAATAGCTCTTTTGAAAAATTTTGTGCCCCATAGCCCACACGTCCATAGCCGACGCGCATTGCCACAAAATATGGAAACCCGTCTCAACTTCAAGACCACAAACCGGGCATAGAGGGTCTGAAATTATCTTTCTCTTGTATAGATTTTCCCGCGTCAGGAGGATATTGTGACATGCCTTCCACAGAAAATTTTTCTCCACCTGGGGCACCGGCAGTTTCCATAATCTCTTCCAAACTGCACCCCCTATATTTGGAGTAGAGCTTGAGGCCATGGCAGAAACTTCCCTCTCCTGTTGCAGATGATATGCACTCTTAACCGAAAATATCCCATTCTTTGTACCCCTCCAAATAAGCAAATCCACTTGGTTAGTGCAGCTGGTGGGGATCTCCAGAATCTTTACTATCTCCTCTTTGGAAAAAAGAGCTTCTAAAGGAGGCCTATTCCATCCCTTAGTATTAGCATCAATTAATTCACTAACCTTCGCATCCAGATTTAGTAACGAAGGTGGTGAACTAATCTTGCAAGTAGTAGGTATCGGGACCCATCTATCCTTCCAGATATTTATTTTACAGCCATTACCCACCCTCCAAATCAAACCTTCATTGAGGAGTTCACAAGAGCTCTGAATGCTTCTCCATGCAAAGGAAGGCCTCCGTCCAATCTTCGCCTCCAAAATAGAACAATCCGGATAATATTTGGCCTTCATTATTTTTGCAACCAAACTATCCGGTTGATTCCATAGCCTCCAACTTTGCTTGGCCAAGAGAGCCTTATTGAAACAAATAAAGTCCCGGAAACCCATTCCACCATGTTCTTTTGACCAACCCAGCCGCCCCCAACTCATCCAGTTTACCCGACTATCATTCTCTTTATGGCCCCACCAAAACTTACGCATTTGTGAATTTATCTCCCTGCAGAGAGCACGAGGAAGAAGAAAAACACTCATGCAGTATGTTGGTATGGCCTGAACAACTGCTTTCAGGAGAACTTCTTACCTGCCTGTGATAGGAATTTCAGCTTCCAATCCTGAAGCCTTTTCCATACACGATCAATAATCCTCTTAAAAGCAGCCATCCGAGATTTCCCAACTAAAGCAGGGAGTCCCAAATAAGTATCATATCTTTGGGTATCTAGGAGGCTGGAGGCCTCCAGAATTGCTCTCTTAGCCACTCGTGATGTATTCCTGCTGAAGAAGATCGATATTTTGTTGTTGTTGATGTTAGAATACATACTGCAACCTGTGATACACCTCCATCAGTTACTCAAGCTACACCTGATTTGGAATGTGTTGTCCAAGGCTAAGTTGAGAATAAATCCTCACAGACTGTGTTCGTGCAATAAAAAGAAGATCATGCCAGTTGTTGTCAATAGTATCATATCTCAATAAGAAAGGAAGGATGTGAACAAGTCAATGAGGAAAGATCCATACATATCAAATCTGTCCAAGATTTGATACACTAACGTGCTGCTCAAGCTCATATAAAAAGGAAAGAGAATAATCAAGATAAAGAAGGAATTAGAGTCAATCCCATGTAATTAGCAATCAGTGTTTTGTTTTCTATTTTTGTTATACTGCTGTATACATGTATATATGTGTAAGACATCCTATGTGATTATTCATTCAATAATAAAACTACCATTTTGGTGTCTCATTGTTTTTATGGTATCAAAGCCTTATAGCCAACGCTGAATTTCGATCCTTCAATGGCCGCCTCTAGCAGCACTGCTTTCTCTTTTCCAAATCCCACTCCCACAGTTCAGATTAAGCTTGACAACCTTAACTATCCAACATGGTTGTCTCAATTCCGGCCAATCCTTCGTGGTCATGACTTTATGGGCATAGTTGACGGTTCAGAGCCTTGCCCTCCTCAATTCTTACCTCCTAATAGTGAAGGTAAAGAAGTACTTAATCCAGCATTTGTGGATTGGACAAAGAAGGATCAATGTCTTCTTAGTATGATCCTTGTAACTTTGTCTGAAAATGTTGTGTCTCCTGTCTTTGGACTCAACACATCTCGAGAAGTTTGGGACTCTTTGGCAAACAGATTTGCGTCCCAATCCAAGTATCGCATCACTCAGTTGAAACGCCAACTTCAGACCATTCGCCAAGAAAATAAAACCTGTGCAGAATTTATTCAGACTGCCAAAGGGATTTCTGATCAATTGGCTATAGTTGGCAGTCCTCTTACTGATGAGGATCTCATCTCATTTATCATTGGTGGTTTGAATCCTTCCTTCACTAATTTTATTACTTCATATGCAATGGCTACACATGACAAAACTCTGAAATTTGATGCCTTTCGTGATCTTTTACTCAATCATGAGACACTTTTGCAGCAGCAGCAAACTCATTCTGCAGACCCAGCTAGTTTTGCCTTGTTTACTAACAAACCTACAGGTGACCGCAACTGGCAGCAGAGGAACAAAACCCCATCACAGCAGCCCATGAAATTTCTCCCACGGGGTTCTCAATCCAATTTCTCTCCTCATCAACATGGCTATTCATTTGCTACAAGATCAAACAATTTTCACCCTCGGCAGTATGGGTACTCCCCTGCATCTGGCCACTCTGTCAGGCCACCATACAACAATAGAAGACAAAGTCCTTTGGCCTTCCGTCCAGGAGCATATGACAACCAGTTTACTCGCAGCAGTAGGCCTTCTTGTCAAATCTGTGGAAAAACCAGTCATCAAGCACTGGATTGTTTCCACCGCATGGATTATGCTTATCAAGGCAAGCATCCACCACCTCAGTTGGCTGCTATGGTGGCTCAAACTAATGCCGCCACTGAAGAACAACCTTGGTTTGCTGATAGTGGTGCCAATGCCCACATCACCAATGACCTAGAGAACCTGAGCTTACAACAACCTTTCCAGAGTGATGATACAGTGGCTGTTGGTAATGGTGCTGGGCTCATAATAACAAATACTGGTCTTACAACCCTTCAATCTCCCTCTAATTCTGTTTTTCATCTTAATAAAGTTCTTCATTGTCCACAAGCCACTGCCAATCTGTTATCTATTCAACGTTTCTGTATGGACAATGATTGTTATTTTATTCTAACTGCTCATCATTTTTATGTGAAGGACTATCGGACTCATGCGGTGCTGCTGGAGGGCAGAAGTGAGAATGGCCTCTACCCCCTTCGGCTTCACAAATCCTCTCTTAGAGATCATCCCTCCTTCACTGCATTTCTTGGAATAAAGACATCCTCAATGGGATGGCATTTTCGATTAGGACATCCTTCCTTTGATATCGTTTCACGTGTTATTAAGAATTCTTCTTTACCCTTGTCTTTTCATAATATGAATAAAAGTGATGTTTGCATTTCATGTCAGTTGGGCAAAAGCAAAAGACAACCCTTCCATCCATCCAACCGTGTCTCAACTCATCCCCTTCAATTAATCCACACAGATGTGTGGACTTCACCCGTCTCCTCTGTGAGTGGTTACAAGTATTATGTGGTGTTTATTGATGATTTTTCGCGCTTCTCTTGGATTTATCCTTTATATGCCAAATCAGAAGTTTTTGATCAATTCGTCAAATTTAAACTCATGGTTGAAAACCAATTTTCTACCACCATTAAACAATTTCAGTCTGATGGTGGTGGAGAATATAACTCAGTTCAATTTCAATCATTCTTTAACCAATATGGGATCATTCACCGAAAATCATGTCCCCACACATCTCAACAAAATGGGCTTGCTGAGAGAAAATTGAGACATATTTTAGAAACCGGCCTAACTCTCCTTGCGCATGCTCATCTCTCTAACAAGTATTGGGTTGATGCTTTTATAACTGCTGTATATATAATCAACCGGCTACCCACTCCCACTCTAGACTTCAAATCCCCTTTTTCTAAATTATATAAGAAAGCACCTGACTACCAACGGTTTCGGGTTTTTGGGTGTAAATGTTTTCCTCTCTTGCGTCCTCATGGTCTACACAAGCTTGAATATAGGTCAAAGCCATGCTTGTTTCTTGGTTATCATCATGCAGGGTATAAGTGTCTTGATCCCACCACCAACAAAGTTT
>NC_081542.1:47487438-47494219 GCF_901000735.1 Corylus avellana | reverse complement strand
ACGACTAGGAAGCCTTGCACCAATAGAGAAATAACAGCATGTTAAAAAATCTATTTTAGCCCTCAGAAGGCATGAATTACACCCATCAGCGAATAAGTCTCTGGTGCTCTGCACTAGAGCATATATTGTGTTATCTTGAAAGGGTACTTCCCCAGTAGCATACATTTTAGCTGAAAAGATTGAAAGCTGCCCTCTTAGTAAGAGTATTCAACGTCTCCTTCACTGTTAGGGGTGAACACCAATTTCAGATGCTCAGCGGAATTAATCTACCCCTTTTTGTGCAAATTAAATAGTAACACAATAGCAAAATAATAATCAAGCAAACCCATAAGCAAGACACCAAGATTTTTACGTGGAAAACCCTCTAATGCGAAGGTAAAAACCACGGGACCTAGTCCAGTTAAATATTCCATTATCAACAATAATGAGTTTACAATTTGTCTTCCCTAAAGAAATATCTAGAGGTTATTACCACATCAAGAATACATGCATTCTTGGATTAAACATAAATTCATCACCCTAAAGTGGATTCCAACAAGAATAAAGAAATATCTCACCAAGTAGGTATTAGAAACCAAGCGATTGGAGAAGAATTCCAACAATCGACACCAGTCAATACGTAGCACTCGTTGTCAGGAGCAACACTCTAAAATTGCATCGAGATCGGATCACAAACGAACCTCCAATCTTTGACTGATATGAATAGGCGAAACCCTTTTTTTCTCCTTTTTCGTTTTCTTTCTCTCCCTGGGCCGCACTCCTTCTTTTACCTTATTATTTTCTTTTTTTCTTTTGTCTCAAGTTATATATATATAGCACACAAAGGGTTTAAAACCCTTTATTGCTGCCACGTGGGCTGGTCCCCACATAAAGAGGGACCACCCAACAAATCTCCCCCTCCCAATTATGTCGGGGGCTCCACCAACCCTGTTGCGCTTCTGCAAATTTCAAGCTTTTACATAGGCAACGATTTTGTCATCATATCTGACCCATTATCATCAGTATGAATTTGCTCAATCTGTAACAGCTTATCCTCCAATGCATCACGAATCCAATGACATTTAACATCGATATGTTTCGATTTTGAATGAAAAGTTGAATTCTTACTGAGATGGATGGCACTCTTACTGTCACAGTAAAGCACATACCTCTCTTGCTGTAGACCCAGTTCTTGTAAGAATTTTTTCATCCATAACAATTCTTTGGCCGTTTCAGTGATAGCAATGTACTCTGCCTCTGTGGTAGACAAAGCAACACACTTTTGCAATCTGGACTGCCATGACACTGCTCCCCCTGAATAAGTAATCAGGTACCCTAAAGTAGATTTTCTAGAATCAATATCCCAAGCCATATCTGCGTCTGTAAACCCATCAAGCACTTGTTGACCACTGCCGAAGCACAAACATACTCTCGAAGTACCTCTGAGATACCTGAGAATCCATTTCACAGTTGCCCAATGTTCTTTGCCAGGATTAGAAAGGAACCGACTGACAACTCCAACTGCATGAGCGATATCAGGCCTCGTACACACCATGGCGTACAGCAAGCTACCCACGGCTGATGCGTAAGGCACTTTCTTCATTTCATCTTTTTCTTTCTCACTTGTAGGACTTTGCTTTGAACTCAACTTCAAATGTCCTGCAAGTGTAGAGCTCACCAGTTTTGCCTTGCTCATGTTGAATCTGTCCAATACCTTCTCGATATAACTCTCTTGTGATAGCCACAATTTTCCTTTCTTCCTATCACGAGAGATCTTTATACCAAGGATCTGCTTTGCGGGTCCCAAGTCCTTCATAGCAAAAGACTTACTCAATTCTTTCTTCAGTCTATCAATTTTACTAGTGTCACGACAAACAATCAACATGTTGTCCACATATAGCAAGAGAATAATAAATTCTCCATCAGAGAATATCTTCACAAACACACAATGATCTGCTGTAGTTCTCTTATACCCATGATCAACCATACAAGAATCAAACTTCTTATACCACTGTCTCGGTGCCTACTTGAGTCCATACTAGCTCTTTTTCAACCGACACACTAGGTGTTCTTTGCCTTTAGCTGTGAACCCCTCTGGTTGCTCCATATAAATTTCCTCCTCCAAGTCACCATGAAGGAAAGCAGTCTTCACATCAAGCTGTTCGATCTCCAAATTCATTTTGGCAGCCAAACTCAAAACAACTCTGATCGAAGACATCTTTACCACGGGTGAGAAAATTTCATCAAAATCAATGCCCTTCTTTTGACCGAACCCCTTTACAACTAGTCGCGCCTTGTACCTTGGCTGTGATCTGTTTGGTTCAATCTTGCATCTGAAAACCCATTTATTCTTGAGTGCTCTCTTGCCCTTAGGCAGTTCCACCAAATCATATGTGTGATTCTCATGCAAGGATTTCATCTAGTCTTGCATGGCTCCTAACCATTGATTCTTCTGGTTATGTAGCATAACCTCTTGATAACTTTTTGGCTCTCCCCCATCAGAAAGTAACACATACTCATTGACTGAATACGTTCTGGAAGGCTGTCGGTTTCTGGTAGATCTCCTCAACTGAATCTCAGCGGCTGGTTCTGAAGAAGCTTACTCTAGATGCTCTTCTGACTCCACATTATCAATTGTAGGTTCACCATTTTCACCAACTGTATCAACCTGTTCTTCTTGTACATTTCCCATGTGTTCATCATGCATCACACAAGGAGGAATAACTGGATCCAAATCAACACGGTATTCACTGAGAGACTCTGCCTTTTTCTGATCCAAGTCTTCAATGGTTTGATCTTCAAAGAATACAACATCTCTGCTTCATATGATTTTCTTATTAACTGGATCCCACAATCTGTAACCAAACTCCTCATGCCCATAACCCATGAAGATACATTGCTTGACTTTGCTATCAAGCTTTAACCTCTCATCTCTAGGAATATGGACGAATGCCCTGCAGCCAAATACTCTCAAGTGCTCAAAAAAAACATCTTTCCCTGTCCAAACCCTTTGAGGAATGTCACCATCCAAAGGAACTGAAAGAGAAAGATTTATCAAGTCAACTGCTGTCCTCATTGCCTCACCCCAAAAATGTTTAGGCAATTTTGCATGAGAGAGCATACACCTGATTCTCTCACAGATGGTTCTGTTCATTCTCTCTGCTACGCCATTATGCTGCGGAGTCTTGGGCATAGTTTTCTTAAGCCTGATCCCATGGCTTTTGCAGTACTCTTCAAACGGTCCTCTGTATTCACCACTATTGTCTACACGAACGCATTTTAACTACCTTCCAGTTTCTCTTTCAACCTTCATATGAAAGACTTTGAACATACTCAATACCTGATCTTTGGTTTTCAAAGCAAACACCCATACCTTTCTAGAGTGATCATCAATAAAAGTTACATAATAAAGAGCACCACCTAGAGTTTTAGTGTTCATAGTGCAGACATCAGTGTGAACTAAATCAAAAATATTAGACTTTCTTGATGAAGAGGGTTTTTGAAATGAAGCTCTTCTTTGTTTTCTAACAAGACAATGAGTACAGGGCGTTAGTGGCGTACCTTTAATATTAGGGAGGAGCTGTTCCTTGGTGAGAATCTGAAGTCCCTTCTCACTCATGTGACCAAGCCTCTTATGCCATAGCTTAGTGGATTTTTCATTCTCAACAACAATCGCATCTCCCTTGACTAGTCTTGTAGCTGTCTTGTAAAGAGTGTTAGTCTTCTTTCCCCTAGCTAAGATAAGAGAACCCTTGCTTCCACTGTCCACCTCCAAGGTAATTGTGGTAGCCTTCATCATCAAGTTTCCCAATAGAAATCAAGTTGAAGCGCATTTCAGGAACATGCCTAACATTCTTAAGCATCAATTTGCACCCAATGCTGGTTTCTAGCTGTATATCTCCCATGTCCACAACTTTACACTTGGCTTCATTTCCCATCCTAACCCAACCAAAATCGCCGCTGGTGTAGGAAGAGAAGAAATCTCTATATGGAGTAATATGAAAAGATGCTGCTGTATCAACTACCCATGTAGATTCATCACATGCGAGATTAGCATAAACTTCATCAAAAGCAAATACCACATCACCATCAGATGCAACTGCTGCAGTGTCTTTTTCTTCTGGACGTTCTTGGTCTTTTCCTTTCAACTGTTCCCTCTTAAACTTTCTGCAATCTCTTCTTATATGCCCAGGCTTGCCACAGTGAAAACATTTTATGTCCATTTTTGAATAAGACTTTCCTCTTGACTTGTCACGACTGTCATACCTGTGAGGTTTTTTGCTTTTACTTCTCCCCCGCCTTTCTATAATAAGTTCCTCTGAATGAGAAGAAATAACTTGCTCTTTCCTTCTTGCCTCTTCATTGAACATGCTGTCTTTTACCATACCCATAGTTATCACACCATTGGGAGCCGAATTACTGAGTGACACCACCAAGGTTTCCCAACTGTCTGGCAAAGAACTCAACACAAGTAATGCTTGCACCTCATCATCTAGTACAAGTTTCATGGTAGACAACTCATTCAACATTCCCTGAAAATTACTCAGATGCTTCGTAACACTATGCCTATCTTTGTACTTCAAATTCACAAGCCTTCTTATCACAAAGGCTTTGTTTTGAGCAGTCTTTCGTTCATAAAGACTCTCTAACTTCTGCCAAAGACCATAAGCATCAACTTCTTTAGCTACGTGATGAAAGACACTTTGATCAACCCACTACCTAATATATCCAACGGCTTTCCTATTCAATTTCTTCCAATCATCGTTGGTTACAACAGCTGATTTGACACCTTTCAACTCAATAGGGTCAAACAATTCCTTGCAATACAAAATATCTTTCATCCTAGTCTTCCAAATTGAATAATTGGAAGCTGTGAGTTTAACCATGCTATTAGATGACTCTTCCATTTAATTCACACAAGAACTTCACACGAACAATGAACTAAAGGCTCTGATACCACTTTGTTAGGGGTGAATACCAATTTCAGATGCTCAGCGGAATTAATCTACCCATCTTTGTGCAAATTAAATAGTAACATAATAGCAAAATAATAATCAAGCAAACTCACAAGCAAGACACCAAGATTTTTACGTGGAAAACCCTCAAATGCGAAGGTAAAAACCACGAGACCTAGTCTAGTTAAATCTTCCACTATCAACAATAATGAGTTTACAATTTGTCTTCCCTAGAGAAATATCTAGAGGTTATCACCACATCAAGAATACATGCATTCTTGGATTAAACATAAATTCATCACCCTAAAGTGGATTCCAACAAGAATAAAGAAAGATCTCACCAAGTAGGTATTAGCAACCAAGCGATTGGATAAAAATTTCAACGATCGACACCAGTCAATACGCAGCACTCGTCGTCAGGAGCAATACTCTAAAATTGCATCAAGATCGGACCACAAACGAACCTCCAATCTCTAACGGATGTGAATAGGCGAAACCCTTTTTTTCTCCTTTTTCTTTTTCTTTCTCTCCTAGCGCCGCACTCCTTCTTTTTCCTTATTTTTTTCTTTTTTTTTCTTTTGTCTCAAGTTATATATATATAGCACACAAAGGGTTTAAAACCCTTTGTTACTACCACGTGGGCTAGCTGGTCCCCACATAAAGAGGGACCACCCAACATTCACAACATATTTGAATTGTTCTGGTTCTGCAATTTTGTGCATGTTATCTACACCAATATAGTTACCTGCTCCCATACAACTGCTTCTGTTGTGTTTGGACAAAGTCTCAAAATGTCTTGTGTAGCGGTTGTTATGCATGTTTGGCAGGTTTCATTTGAAACATATCCGAGGCACATGTAAAGACTATAAACTCGATCTGGGTCATTTCCTTTGGAGGTATTATAGAATTTGGAAACAGAAGCATTCGAGGGTAAAGAAAAGAGGACATCTCGGAGATTGTTCTGAAATAATGTAACATTACCTTCATAGTAGCTAGTTGCTGAACAATTGGAATACGGAGGGTCGGCATAGGCTAGATTATTGCAGAGGAGAGCGAGGAAAACATAAAGCAGAAAAGGCCGAATAACTTTTGGAACAATATGGGAATGAATCATATTTTACTTTGTAGGGCTTGTATACTATGATCATGGCCAAATCTCTCAATATGGTAGCTGAAGGAGTTTCTGTTTCTGCTATACCTTAGTCTATGAGCCAAAAAATTCCATTCTTGGAGTCTTGTAATAATTCAATCAAAAGGGTAATTTCTTCGAAAAGTGCTTATGTCAAAATCAAGTAAACCGCGTTGTTCTAAGATTCAACTCTTCTAAAGGAGTAGGAGTTTCCATATAACTATCGGCAGACGCAGACAACAGCAATGTTGGGGCCACATTTCTATACAAAATGTGGGCCTTATAGATTTGCTTATTCTACTGTATTTGTATTATGTAGTTTCTGGGATGTCTTATGCATGGTAGTCAAAAGAAAGTTTGAAAGTGGGTCAAAACAATTTTAGTCTATTAACAAAAGATTGGTGGGAGCTGTAGAGATTCATGGAAGGTGTTTGAGATTCGGACACTTCGGCTTGAAATATCAATTGAGAGAGGCTCACACCAATTGAGAACATGATCCTCTCCAGTTTATTTTGTACCAAAAACTATATGGTTAATGGTCAGAATCTCTCTAGAGAGATCCTGAAGCTATAAATGGAACATGTGTCCCATTAATAAAAAATAATATATATTTTTTAAAAAATAATTAAAAAACAAAATTAAAAAAATAATAAAAAATAGTTGGGGGGCCAACCCTTGGGGGTGGCTTCGGCCACCCCATGGCCGTTGGGGGTGGATG
>NC_081542.1:47474437-47486819 GCF_901000735.1 Corylus avellana | reverse complement strand
TTTTTTTATTATTATTTTGTTTATATATATATATATATAATAAGACATATGTCATATTTATGGCGTCTAGACCTCTAGAGAAATCCTGACCATGATCTGGATATTTAAACTTTAAAGGATTTAGATCCCACAGATTGTCCGACTAGGTTCATTAGACTTTAAAATTCTGAATCCAAAAAGAAAATTCCATTATGGGAAATCTAGAGAGGGAGACCAGTCTTCCAACTTAGGATTTCAATTAATTACCAAATCAAAAACGAAAATTCCTCTATAGGGAAAGACTTGCTTGACCTGACCCCTTCATTTGTTTTGACATGTCTGTTAAAATTATTATTAATTTGTAATAAATTATTATTATTATTTTTTTTATTTTTATTTTTTTTAAAATACTAGTTCAGAAGAAAGACCTTTTGGCTTCTGTGATGAAAAATTCGGCAAACAATTATGTTCTGGCCAGGTTCTTTCCTCGCTATGGTACCATGTGAAGAAAAAAAGAGTGTACTGGGAGTGGGACTCTGGGAGGGAGAGGATTCATTACTTACCCAATAGGGATAAAAAGCCAAAGAACAATCATACTCTATATTGACTTTACGACAAGAAGGTATACAAGGGAATATATAATTTCATCTAATAAAGGCAGAAGCTATCCTGTTAGTCGTTTAGTCTTGGTGGGCTTGGATGATAAATGGACAGATGGGAGGAGGGAGTCCCTAGTTCTTTTGTTGGAAGGTGTTTCACTTCACAAATGGGCTTTGTTTGGACAAACGGCCCAGATAAAATTTGGTATTAGCGTTTGGCAAATGAAAATGTTCATGCTTCCATGTTACTACCAATTATTCATTATTTACAATTTACAAGCCCACTAAGTCCTAGAGCCATTGAAAAATAACCTACACCTTTTTTTTTTTTTTTTTGATGAATAAGCAAATTTCATTGAACAAACAAAACCAGAACACATCAACGCCTAAAACAAGCCTGTCTAAACAAGCTAAAACCAGCCTACACAGAGGCCAAACCAAAACACACTAAAACAAGCACAAGCTGCATAAACCCCAACAGCAACCCAGAACAAACAAAACCAAGCCCTTGCAAAGGACTAAACAAAAGCCTCAAAACAGAAGCAAAACAAGTCCAGAAAAAATAAGAATGCAGACAACTTGCATCAACAAAGAAAATATCAAGCAAGGTCCAGAAGCACAAAAACAAGCAGCAACTTGCATCAGCAAAGTAAAATTGCAGGCAAGTTCCATAAGGAACAAAGCACTATATTTTCCCTAGTCTTTGGGAACTTTCCTTTCCCAACAACTCTTTGCACGTATTAAGACACTAGAAGATATTGTGCCACAATCCTCTCTTGCACTCAAGACCACACCTGTCAAGGAAAACTCAACAAGGAAACATACAGCTGGAAGGAAATATCCAGCTCAAGTTATTGCGCTAGAAGCTTCTAGTAATCATACATGGAAACACACACAGCTGAAGATTCATGAGTTATAGCCAATAGTCAAATATACCTTCATAAGGAAAACATTAAAGACAAAACGCTCCAGCAATTAACATGACGCTCCTGTCATAAATTAGATTTTCAATCAGTAGAAATTTCCTTGTAAAAGTCTCTCTCGTGCTTGTATATAATGTACCACATACACTGGTTGTAAATTAACAAAGTGAGAAGATTATCTCCAAGAGAATTGTTTGTCATTATATGGTATCAGAGCCCTTCTAGGACTCATGTTATTTTTTTTTTTTATTTTTTTTTTTTTCTGATCATCAAAATGTCTTCCTCCACCAATTCCACCAACGTCACTCCCTCTGTCACCCTTTCCCCTGCCTCTCTGTTTAACAATCTTCCTCATCGTGTCACTGCCCAACTTACTTGTGAAAATTATATCACGTGGCAATGGCAGATGGTAACTTACCTCAAAGCCCAAAATGTCTATGGTTTTGTCGAAGGCACCATCCCTTCACCCACACAAACAATTCCTAACCCCACCCCGTCTATGGATTCCCCTGATACAATTGCCAACCCAGATTTTCTCACTTGGCTCCAGCAATATCAAATGGTCCTAAGTACCATCTTGTCCACCCTCACTAAGAGTATTATCTCTAAAGTTATTGGTTATTCCACCTCAAGTGAAGTCTGGCATGCTCTTGAACGCATGTACTCTTCCCATTCACCGGCTCGGATCATGCAAGTTCACTATCAACTTGCTACACTCAAGAAAGGAGGCTCCTCCATTTCTGAATTTTTTTCAGAAATTCAAGACTCTTGCTGATACTCTAGCTTTTGCTGGCCAGCCACTCAATGATTTTGAGATGGTTTCATTTTTACTTGCTGGTTTGGGCACTGAGTTTGACTCGTTTGTAACCTCTGTTACCACCCGTGTGGACCCCATGTCCATTGAAGACTTATATGCGCACCTTTTGACTCATGAAATGCGCCTAGAGCACAACTTCAGTGCTGTTGAATCTGTTTTTCCCTCAGCAAACGTGGCTACAGCACGTCCTTTGACCCATAAAAATAAGGGTGCATACCGTGGGCCATCCCCACCCTTTCGCCAGCATTCCACTCATAGATCCCATGGTTTCCGTGGGAAGGGCCGTGGCAGAGGGCCATCACACACATCAACTGGTCCTAATTCTCGACTAGTCTGCCAAGTTTGCAACAAACCTGGCCTTACTGCCCTTAGTTGTTACCACATGTTTGATTATTCTTTTCAAAAGGATAACTCACCTAACATGCAAGCTTTTTCTGCAGCATCCTCTAAGAACAACAATGATATCAACTGGTATCCAGACACCGGGGCTACCAACCATGTCACATCGGAGCATGAAAATCTCAACCTTTATTCTGATAGCTACACCGGCACAGATCAATTGCATGTAGGCAATGGGCAAGGTCTGACTATAAGCAACACTGGTTCTTCCAAATTATTCTATCCTAATGCTTCATTTTTATTGACCAATCTGCTTCATGTCCCACAGATTAAAAAGAACCTTTTGTTAGTTTCTCAGTTCACTCGTGATAATAATGTCTATTTTGAATTTCACCCCTCTTTCTTTTGTGTTAAGGATTCACTCACGGGCAACACTCTGCTTCGCGGCCAGAGTAAAGATGGCCTCTACACGTTCCCCTCATGTCCTCCTCCACCTCGGTTAGCCTTCTTGGGTGAACGTGCTTCCATGGACTGCTGGCATTGTCGTCTAGGTCATCCCTCCCTCCGTATTGTTAGTCAAGTTGTTCGCGCTCATCACCTTGGAATTCTCAAGAATAAAGTCTCTGGTCTATGTGCTGCATGTCGAATGGGCAAAAGCCATGAGCTACCATTTCATCTTTCTCCATCTGTTTCAAATTATCCCTTGGATTTAATCTTTACCGATGTATGGGGACCTTCCCCTTATTATTCTAATAATGGCAATCGGTATTATGTGTGTTTTATTGATGATTACAGTAAATTTGTGTGGTTGTTTCCTATTGCTGCTAAATCTGCTGTTACTTCTATATTCTTACAGTTCCAAACACATGTGGAAAAATTTTTTGAGCGTAAAATCAAAGCCATTCAATCAGACTGGGGTGGAGAATTTCGAGCTCTCAATCCCATTTTATCACGCCAAACGATCTCTCATAGGATCTCTTATCCTCGCACTCATCAACAACAAGGTTCCGTGGAAAGAAAACACAGACACCTTGTCAAAACGGGTTTCTCCTTACTCGCAGCCGCTTCCATGCCACTCAAATTCTGGGATGACGCCTTCCTCACTGTAGCCTTTTTAATTAATCGTCTCCCTTCCTCAGTTACCCATAACAAATCGCCATTTGAATTACTATTCCACAAGGCTCCTGACTATAATTTCTTAAAGGTTTTTGGGTGTGCATGTTGGCCTCATTTGCGCCCTTACAACCAACACAAACTTGCCTGCCGATCTCAACTTTGTGTTTTTCTCGGGTATAGTTTTCAACATAAAGGTTACAGGTGTCTCCATGTTCCTTCAGGCCGCATTTATGTGTCCCGTAATGTTATTTTTGATGAAAATTCTTTTTCTTTTCATACTAACTCTGTGATTACAGCTTCTCCTAAGACTAATTCTGTGCCATTACCTTTCAACCTCACGGTACTACCAACTCCACTTGTCACATATCTTCCATCTCCACAACCCTCTCCTCATGCACCTCAAGTTACACCTGGCCCACTACACTCTCCCTGCTCATCAAATTCAGAACCTGCTGCGTCACCTAATGCCCATGTGCTGCCGGTTCCCCATGTGCCTACTACTGCACCTAGTTCCACTACTATGCCAGGTGTTGCTCACTCCATGCAAACAAGGTCCAAGAATCAAATCCATAAGCCACGTGCATTCACAGATGGGACCATTCCCTATCCTCCACCAAAGGCACTTCTCACCACGATTGATGCTTCCTATGAGGAACCTACCTCATTCACAATTGCACACAAATCCCTGCACTGGAGTGAAGCCATGACATCTGAATTTAATGCTCTCCTTCAAAATGGGACATGGATGCTTGTTCCTCGAGAGCCCCACATGAACCTTGTTAGGTGCAAATGGATCTATAAAATCAAGCGAAAATCTGATGGCACTATCGATCACCACAAAGCTCGACTAGTCGCCAAAGGATTTCACCAACAACCTGGGATTGATTATGATGATACTTTCAGTCCAGTGGTTAAACCCACAACCATTCGGACTGTCCTTTCTATTGCTGTCTCATCCAATTGGTATATTAAACAATTGGATGTAACAAATGCTTTTCTCCATGGATTTTTGCAGGAAGATGTATACATGGTTCAACCACAAGGATTTGTTCATCCCACTCTTCCAGATCACGTTTGTCACCTCAAAAAATCCCTCTATGGTCTTAAACAGGCTCCGCGAGCATGGTTCTCACGCCTTAGCTCTCGCCTACAGGAACTTGGTTTTGTGGATTCATGGGCAGATACTTCGTTATTTCTTTTTGGTACCGGTGCTACCACTATTTTCATCCTCATCTATGTGGATGATATAATCATTACAGGTCCAAATACAGAACTCATAGCCCATCTTATTGCTAAGCTCCAAGGTGATTTCCCAATCAAGGACCTGGGCACTCTTAATTACTTCTTAGGTGTGGAAGTAACCCCTGATGCACGTGGACTTTTTCTCTCTCAACGAAGGTACATTTTGGACCTCCTCAAGAAATCTAATATGCTATCTGCTAAGACAGTGACATCCCGTATGTCTTCTTCCAAGACATTGTCCCGCTTTGATGGCGAAGCATTTGAAGATCCCTCGTTATATCGGAGTATTGTTGGTTCCTTACAATATCTCTCACTCACTCGCCTAGACATCTCTTTTGCCATCAATAAAGTTTGTCAATTTCTCCAACGGCCAACAATCCCACATTGGACTGCTGTAAAGCGAATATTGAGGTATTTGAAACATACTTTGTTCTATGGGTTACTCATTCGCAAAAACTCAGTCTGACAATTACATGCGTACTCCGATGTTGATTGGGCTGGTTACCCCGATGATCGCCGTTCTACTGGTGGCTATTGCATTTTTCTTGGGAGAAATCTTATATCTTGGAGCTCTCGTAAACAAGCCACTGTCTCACGCTCAAGCACTGAAGCCGAATACCGCTCACTTACCAATACAACGGCTGAAATTCAGTGGCTCCAGTCCCTTCTCAAAGAACTTGGTATATTCCTATCCGCACCTCCCATCCTATGGTGTGACAATCTTGGTGCAACCTACCTAACAGCCAATCCCATGTTTCACGCCCGTACCAAACATATCGAAATAGATTTTCATTTCGTTCGTGATAAGGTTGCAGCAAAATCCTTGATGGTCCGATTTATTTCCACAAAAGATCAAAAAGCTGATATCTTTACCAAACCTTTGGTCTCTACACGCTTTGATGTTCTCCGTAGCAATCTCAGCATCACTGAAATTCCGCTTCAATTGAGGGGGCATATTAAGACACTAGAAGATATTGTGCCACAATCCTCTCCTACACTCAAGAACACACCTGTCAAGGAGAACTCAACAAGGAAACATACAGCTGGAAGGAAATATCCAGCTCAAGTTATTGCGCTAGAAGCTTCTAGTAATCATACAAGGAAACACACACAGCTGGAGATTCATGAGTTATAGCCAATAGTCAAATTTACCTTCATAAGGAAAACATTAAAGACAAAACGCTCCAGCAATTAACATGACGCTCCTGTCATAAATTAGATTTTCAATCAGTAAAAATTTCCTTGTAAAAGTCTCTCTCATGCTTGTATATAATGTACCACATACATTGGTTGTAAATTAACAAAGTGAGAAGATTATCTCCAAGAGAATTGTTTGTCATTATAGCATGAACTTCCCACAGTATTTTCTTCAAAATCTGCTCCTCTATGCTTGGCTGACCTGCATGTTTAATATCATTTCTAGTTCTCCAAATGTTATACACCGCAGAACCAAAAACTAACAAACAAAGCAAGCCTTTAAGAGTATTACATTTCCAAGAATCACATCTCAGCAATATGATATCCTCCCGCATAATAGGAGGATTATCCGCTCTGCATCTGGTCATACAAAACTTCCATATTCTACAGCAGAAGCTGCAATCAAAAAATAAATGGTCCTCGCTCTCCATTTGATTTCTGTAAAAAGGGCATTTAACATCTCATTTAGAACCCCAACTTAACAGCGTTACTCCTATAATCAACCTATCCTTCATGGCAAGCCATAAGATGAAGGCTTGCTTAGGAATGGCTAGAGAAAACCAGACTAGCTTCCACCACTCAATTTGATCTCTTTTATCCCTAAGAGCCTCCCAAGTATCTGAACTAACATAGACTCCTTTCCTAGAGGCAGTCCATATGGGTTTATCACAAGATCCCAAACTGATTTCAGCAAGCCAAGTTTGAATATCCACCAAGGCTTCAGACCTAGCAGGCCTCCAAAACCAATCTCCATTGTGAATAACAGAAGATAATTTTGCTTTCACACTACTTTGAGCATCGTAAACAACTCTAAAACCATACTTCTCAAGAAGAATGCCAGCATGGTGCCAAAAATCCATCCAGAGATGGATATTTTTTCCATCCCAACCTCAAATCTCAAGAACTTCTTTGTAGTATCCCTCAACCGGAGAAGCTTCCTCCAACACCAAGAACAATTATGCAAAATACTAACATTATGGAAACTTTTATGTTTCAAAAAATTTGCCTTAACACAGGCCAGCCATAGAGAGCCTGGCCTAGCAGACAGACTCCAAATGTGCCTGAGCATAGAGGTTTTATTCCAGACATCAATACCTTTCAACCCCAAACCACCTTCTTTCTTAGGAAAACAAACATCAAACCAAGCCACTTTTGCTTTTGCAGCCTCAACATCCTTTCCATTCCATAAAAACCGATTAAATTTCTGCTCTATAGCCTTTATAATTTTCTTGGGGAGAATGAAAATACCTATCAAATAAACTTGCAGGCTATACAAAATAGAATACAGCAACTGAAGCTTGCCTGCATAAGAGAGATTCCTGGATAACCAAGAATCAATTCTACCAGTAATTTTATCCAAAAGCACACCACAATCAACAAAAGAGAGCCTAGAAGAAATTAGGGGAACCCTAAGGTATCTCACAGGGATAACACCCTCCTTCACATTACTGTAAAAGTTTAATATATACAAATCTAAATTATTCAATTAATACATCTAGTGCAAGATCCTTTTATTTTCTATAATATCCCAGAAATATGATACAATTTCACCAGTTTATTAGCATGCTATATAACATGAAGGGGCGCAATCTTGTGAGTAGTCATCATCGAGGTGAAAGACTGGAAATAGGAAGGTGATTTATAGAAGGATTAGTTATGGGAATGTGATCAGTCTGAATGACTCGAGCCACAACAAATAGAGGTTGTTTTGGGTGGGGAAGAGATGCCGATTCGTTTTCCAACAGAATAAGCACAGATGAGATCGTGGGTCTATCCGCTAGATCCTCTTGCACACACAAAAGCCCAATATGCATGTGCTTTAAAACTCCTGTTGTCGGGCACGATTCCATCAACAAAGGGTCTACAAATTTCAATTATTTTCCTTCATTCCATTCTCCATGCTTGTCAATACACATTTAAAGTAAATATATTTCTTATGCATACAATACATCATGTTTCGAATTAGCACCTCCTCCCTCATGAGCAAAGGGTGGGTGAGTTCACGAGTTTAAGATATATATGATAAATAACCGCTCTTTTTAAAAGCTTAAACCGATAAGATGAGTGAATTTTTTTTGAGTATACAATTATGAGTATTGTGGACAAGTTTGAGACCCATAATGAAAATATGTAATAAGTGTGAGTGATTGATATAACAAAGTTGGACTCAAACTCATAGGGTTATTAAGCTTTTGGATTAGGTGGCATCTTCACTCTTGTGCGGACATGTCAAAAAGAAAAAAAAAAAAAAACATACATATGCAAGCTGTGTCTGGGAATGCTCCGTGTGGTAAAAGCCACTATTTTTCTTCCCGCTAATAATCTCAAGTAATATCACGCCAAAGCTGAAAACATCAGATTTTACAGAAAATAGTCCCTCCATTGCATATTCGGGAGCTATGTATCTACTGTTTTGAGCATATATAGCATTATCATGCATGTTATTGTTGTTGTTGTTGTTGTTGTTTTTTTTTTTTTTTTTTCTGAATTTCATTTAAAAATCAAAATTGGGAAAAAAGAAATAACACAAAATAGAAGAAGAGGAAGAAGAAGAAGCAAACTCACTATGTTCCGACAATTGTTCGAGTGTTAGCTGAGTATTGGTTTTCACCAAAGATCCTAGCCATTTCAAAATCTGATATTTTGGCTTCCATTTCATCGTCCAACAATACAGTGCTAGGCTTTAGATCCTGGTGAATGATTTTAAGACGGGAGTCCTCATGAAGGTAAAGAAGTCCTCTAGCGATACCAGCAATAATGTTATAGCATGTCTTCCAATCAAGTTCAATGCGTTTTTCTGAATCTAAAAATAACAAAGATAATTAGATTCGAATTCGCAACCTTTCATCTGATAAAAAAGTTTAAGCTAATAAAGAAAGTTAGTAAAGAAAAAGGGTCAAAGAACAAACCAAAGATAAAGAACTCAAGGCCTCTATTATTTGTAGACCAGCAGTTTTTCCTCTTCCTCTATGCCACATCCCAAGAGCTTTACAAGGTTTCGGTGTTGAAGTTTTGCAATAAGTATGACCTCATTTTTAAGTTCCTCTAAACCTTGCCATGACTTTCTTGACAGTCTTTTGACTGCTACTTCCTTACCATCTAGCAGCACACCCTGCCGGGGGAATCATCCATAAATTCAGGCCCCATATATATGAAGCAATAATTAGGCCATGACAAAGAAATAAAAAAGTTGGTGTTACCTTGTACACAGTGCCAAAGCCACCTTGTCCGAACTTATTTGAATCTGCAAAGTTGTCTGTAGCTGCCACTATTGTCGATAGATCCATGAAGGACAGTTTTTTAGCACTCACCAATTCACCGTTTTGTGTAATGGCAACTCCAGTGAGGCTTGCCAGCTCATGTAATAGTGCGCTCTAGCTTCTCTCATCATCTGCAAATAAACATGAAATTATCTGGTTGTTGGTAAATAATTATGGTGGTAATTAGTAGTTAGCCAGTAAGATAAATTCACCTCTTTGTGTGTTCTCTTGTTCCTCCCATGATAAACAGCACAAGACCCAACAACAACTGCTATAACCGATATTGGGATACAAGCAACCACCACAACCATCCAAATCTTCAATTTCTGCTTTTCCATAAGAAGATTTCGATTCACCAAGACCACTATTTTAAAGGAAATCAATCAGCAAAATTCTTATGTCCTTACCTTTGGAACTTGGGTAGGTTAAGAACACACTTGAGGCGTTGTAGAATTGGTAGAGCTGAAACCTCACATTACAATTCGCACTAACAATAATTCCACCTTGGCGTGAATCGCAGCATGCATGAAGATCTCCCAAGGCCGGCACCAGACAACTATAACGGTAACTTTCAGAGATGTCCCAAGTACATTATTGTGCAAGACCATAAATTGTTTCCTTCCTGGAAAATTTAATTTCCCCTGTTGCAAACATGCGTTTCGAAGGATCAAACGCAGCCTCGCTTGAGAAGTTATTTATTAAGTAGGTTAATACTTTATCAAAACGAACTGGATTAGTTGATAGATTTTTCTCCAGATAATTCTGGTCTGTATACTTTCCAAAATAAACCATCAAGGAAGAGAAATTCTGCCCGGAGTAGCGAACTTGACAAAGCTTCAACCAAATCGTTGCATCTTTAGTTTTGCACTGCTTCAAGATTTCCTGGCTTGCATTCTTTATGCAATCCCAGCGAACTGTGGAGTTGACATCCCCTCTTCAAAGTGTTTGAGCATAGACTTTTGGGTCCTCCACAGTAGACTTGTCGTAGAAACCTGTTACCGCAGTATTTTTGGGGTTGAGGGGCATTGAAAGAAGATGATTGCTTGATCTCATAAGTAATACCTCTACTCTTTACGTCAAGGGATGATTCACAGGAAGGTCAGCATATTTTGTCTTCGTCGTAAGGAAAACGTAATATATAAGAACGTTCAAATTGGTTAGTTCGGTCAACATCTGAGCAGATTTTTCAGAAAATATTTTTGCTGTAGAGTACTAATTAACTAACCAAATTTGATGGGCATTATAGACAGCTAACCAAACATTTAAAAAATAAAAAATAAATTCAAAACATTTAACATTTAACATTCAAAACACAGCTAACCAAACATTTAACATTCAAAACATTAACAAATAAATTTTTTCATATACAAAAAATTCGAAACTTATTTTACTTTTATGTCACGCCATCACACTTTTTCCAAAATACAAAAAAAATCCTCTTCAAAATTTTTAAGAAAAAATTATATTTTGTCCTTAAATTTTTCTTTCAATTTCAATTTAATTCCTAGGCTTTCAATTTCGACCTATTGTCTAAGTAATAAACGAGTCAATTGTACGTGCTAAGTCCTTCATGGTTGTTCCCACCAGCTGCTAAAACCAACTCCAATATATGAACCGTGTTCCACATGTAAATGCCAAGGTCGGTGAACATGCGCTAGCGGGAAAAAACATACTGGTTTGCACAACTTAAACTTTTAAAATAAGTAATAATTTAACATATTGTTAGCTGTCAAAGTCGTATTCGCAGCAGCTTCAGTTCTGGCTAGGTAAGAAAGTCGATCTGCAAGGTGAAGAGCAACTACCAAGAGGGTCGTCATGCAGAGGTTGAAGCTATGGGATCTGAGAAATAGGATATTAATACACAAATTAACATTAATTAGGATCCATTTATTTTTGCTAGTGGCTGGATGTTTATCCAAACCGGACTAGCTAGAGCCAGGTTTTAAACCAGCTGGGACCAAACAAAGAGTTACCAATGTTTGATGTAGTCTGACTAAGAGTTTATTTGGAATTGCATTTGAGGGGCTTAAAAATGTTTTTAACAATCAAAAAGTCTGTTTGAGAAAAAAGTACTTGTTTGGTAAAAATAATTAAAAGCATTTTTAAGTGTCCAAAAAGTTTTAAAATGACAAAAACGCACTTTTGGCAAAAGCTTTATTTTAAAACTTTTGCCCAAAAATGCTTTTTGACTTAAAAGTTTTATTTATCAAATACAATCCCAAATAGGCTATGAGACTTTCTATAACATTATCAGCGAACCGCGCATCTCACATAGTATTCATCAAGTCACACATCTCATATAATCCCATTTTTAATAAATATAAATCGATTTTGTTAAAAACCATGTGCGTGGAAAATAAAAATGTTGAATTTCTAAAATTAAAAACAAAAACAAAAAAAAGTTATAAAATTTTATTTTACAAACTGGCGTAATAGATTAGTTGTCTACTCATATGTCGTACTCTCCACTACTAGTTAATTGCAACATCATCGCGATTATTTTATCACATCATTAGAAATCATTTGGTATCCTATAATTTTTTTAATCCAATAAAAAAAAAAAAAAAAAAGTTATAAACGACGGTTTTTTTCACTCTCGATCAAAATAGAAGAAAAAATGAAAAATCAATGAAAAATACTTTCAAACACTAAGTTAAAAACAGATCATTAAGCTAAAGAGTGTGCATAATATATAATTTATACTCCTTGTTAAAGTATATAAAAATATTATTGAGAAAAAGCAAGAAAGAAAGATATAGATTAAGGTGGTTCGACTTATTGTCTACGTCCACACATTAAAACATTTTCTTAACTACAAATTTCCTTAATATATTTGATAATATATAATATATATTTTATTTATAGAGAGAGTATGAACCTTACAAATATTTCTACTTCTACATTAATAGA
>NC_081542.1:47471471-47474337 GCF_901000735.1 Corylus avellana | reverse complement strand
AGATTTATGCTCGTGATTATTATCAATGAAATTGGAATGTATTTCTTTAAAAAAAAAAAAAAAAAATTATGATGTAGTCGTCGTTTTATGTTTTTGTGGGGTTTGAACTTTGAAATCAGCGTGTAGTGACTAAGCCTTTTCATAAAAGTCTCGGGGCCATTGTAGCTAGTTGCCATGCTGGGACCATTTTCACATTCAAACCTGAAGATATTTAAAGCCGTGGAGCATTTTCCTTTGAAAATTCGCGGTTATAGATCAAGATTCACGTCGCACTCTAAATTTAAGTGAAAAAAAAAAGAAAAAAAGAAAAAAAAAACATTTTTTTATTTAAGTGTGACCCACCCTTAAAGAAAAAAAATTTGTGAAAGAGGGATGGCTGGATCCACTCCTGATGTGACCCACCCTTCACTCTATTGGATTTCAAAGAAATTCTTGAACCAATGAACGACCTACACGTAGCCATTGGAGATAAGGAGTGCAATGGTTGTCCGTCTTCCACATCGAAAACCTTTTCTCACGTGTCTCATACAGTGAATATGTAACACCCCCAAATTATTTTACCTGCATAACAATTTGGAGTGTTACTACAAGACCTAACGACCATAACTGCAACAAAAATTGGCTATATGTATTTGTAATCTAACATCATCAAGTCTGAATCATATCCTAATGCAAGTACTTGACACGTAAGAAATAAGTACCGCTTAAGCCTTCTTTCGATGGTTGATGTTATTGTCAAATGAGCGTTCAGATAGATTCGTCTTAATCTGTGTCTTTTTTATTTTTATTACCATTATATGCAGCGTTATTGAGAGGACTGAGACACTTATTTGCCTTATCTTTTACTATTTGTTTGTAATTTCGTACTGTTATTTTCGTTTTGAGTTTATTGTTGGAGAGTTCATTATTTTTTCAATTTTTTGTTGTTTAGGATTTTTTACTCTCTTCCTTTCTGATCAAGAGTGGTAAAGATCTTTCCTTATAACTCTTTCTGAAATTTAATTAAAAAAAAAGGGTACACAGTGCCAATCACTATCTTTAAAAGCATACTAAGTAATATCTATCCATAACAACTTATATTAATTAGGTAGTTGTTGAAAGAAAGCAAAGAAAATTGCTTTTGGCGGAATGAAGTCTCAGCTTCGTTCTCATTGTATATATAGGCAAAGAGTTACAATTGTAATCAAGTTTGACAAACCCAAACTTGATACAAACTAGGAGACCTAATTCAATACAAAAAAATAAAACAAATACAACTAGAACACAAAAGAGAAGAGATAAGAACAACTATAAGGATAATACTAAAAGATAAGAATAACTATAAAACAGACTCTATTGGTTCCTTAACAGCCCCCCTAAAACGAATGGGAGGGGGAGTAACCATGAGTTTGTCTCTGAGGAAAAGAAATCGAGAGGAGGTAAGGCCCTTTGTAAAGATATCAGCACATTGATCTTGAGTTGGGATGTAGCTAGCACAAAGATCTTTGTGAAGAATTTTCTCACGGATGAAGTGGTAGTCAACTTCTATATGCTTGGAACGAGCATGGTAGATGGGATTAGAAGCTAAAGCAATAGCTCCTATGTTATCACACCAGAGTACAGGAGGATCATGGAGAGAAACTTGCAATTCTTTGAATAGCATTCGAAGCCATGAGAGTTCAGCAGCTGTAATGGCCATTGCACGATATTCAGCCTCGGTGCTAGATCTCGAGACAACAGGCTGCTTCTTGGCATGCCAAGATACTAAGTTGGAGCCGAAGAAAACACAATACCCTATAGTGGATCTGCGATCAAGAGGATCCCCTGCCCAGTCAGAGTCACAGTATGCCTGAAGTTGAAGAGGACCTGAAGTGAAGTGAAGGCCATGATCTGGTGTGCCTTTGAGATACCTTAGAACTCTTTTAGCAGCCTTCATATGTTCTGTAGTTGGACAATGGAGAAATTGACACAATTGATTGACAATGTAGGCTATGTCAGGTCTTGTGAGTGTGCAGTATTGTAGAGCTCCAATGATATGACGATAGGTTGTGGGATCTGGTAGAGTATCACCATCAAGCTTGGTGAGCTTCTTGCCTGAAGTGCAGGGTGCGGCATAGGGCTTTGCTCCAAGCATTTGCACACGATCAAGTAAATCAATAATGTATTTACCTTGATTTAGATGCAAGCCAGTTTTGTCACGAAGGACATGGATGCCTAAGAAGTATGAAAGGCAACCAAGATCTTTCAACTTAAATTCCATTTGAAGGCCGTGGATGAGAGTCTCCATGATAGATGAATCTGTACCTGTTACTATGATATCATCAACATATATCAGTATGTAAATATGAACAAAGCCTTGATGAAGCATAAAAAGAGAGGTATCTACTAAGGATCTAACAAAACCAAGATGGAGAAGAGCTTGTGACAATCTATGAAACCAAGCTCGTGGGGCTTGCTTTAGACCATAGAGGGCCTTTTTGAGCTTACAAACATGATCTGGAAAAGCTGCATCAACAAAACCAGTAGGCTGCTCCATGAGGACTTCTTCATTCAAGTAACCATGAAGGAAGGCATTAGAGACATCCAATTGCTTGAAGGGCCAATTGTAGTGGATTGCTAAGGATAGTAGGATCCGTATAGTGGCTGGTTTTATAACTGGACTGAAGGTTTCAGTGTAGTCAATACCATCTCTTTGTTGGAAACCCTTAGCCACTAGTCTTGCCTTGTATCTTTCAATAGTGCCATCTGATTTTTCCTTTAGCCGAAAACCCCACTTATTCTTGATGATGTTTCGATGTGAAGGTCTAGGGCAGAGAGACCAAGTACCATTGTCAACTAAAGCTTGAAGTTCACTTTCCATTGCAGCAAACCATTTAGGGTTAGAAAC
>NC_081542.1:47465507-47471371 GCF_901000735.1 Corylus avellana | reverse complement strand
ACGATATTCAGCCTCGGTACTAGATCTCGAGACAACAGGCTGCTTCTTGGCATGCCAAGATACTAAGTTGGAGCCGAAAAAAACACAATACCCTGTAGTGGATCTGCGATCAAGAGGATCCCCTGCCCAGTCAGAGTCACAGTATGCCTGAAGTTGAAGAGGACCTGAAGTGAAGTGAAGGCCATGATCTGGTGTGCCTTTGAGATACCTTAGAACTCTTTTAGCAGCCTTCATATGTTCTGTAGTTGGACAATGGAGAAATTGACACAATTAATTGACAGTGTAGGCTATGTCAGGTCTTGTGAGTGTGCAGTATTGTAGAGCTTCAATGATATGACGATAGGTTGTGGGATCTGGTAGAGTATCACCATCAAGCTTGGTGAGCTTCTTGCCTGAAGTGCAGGGTGCGGCATAGGGCTTTGCTCCAAGCATTTGCACACGATCAAGTAAATCAATAATGTATTTACCTTGATTTAGATGCAAGCCAGTTTTGTCACGAAGGACATGGATGCCTAAGAAGTATGAAAGGCAACCAAGATCTTTCAACTTAAATTCCATTTGAAGGCCGTGGATGAGAGTCTCCATGATAGATGAATCTGTACCTGTTACTATGATATCATCAACATATATCAGTATGTAAATATGAACAGAGCCTTGATGAAGCATAAAAAGAGAGGTATCTACTAAGGATCAAACAAAACCAAGATGGAGAAGAGCTTGTGACAATCTATGAAACCAAGCTCGTGGGGCTTGCTTTAGACCATAGAGGGCCTTTTTGAGCTTACAAACATGATCTGGAAAAGCTGCATCAACAAAACCAGTAGGCTGCTCCATGAGGACTTCTTCATTCAAGTAACCATGAAGGAAGGCATTAGAGACATCCAATTGCTTGAGGGGCCAATTGTAGTGGATTGCTAAGGATAGTAGGATCCGTATAGTGGCTGGTTTTATAACTGGACTGAAGGTTTCAGTGTAGTCAATACCATCTCTTTGTTGGAAACCCTTAGCCACTAGTCTTGCCTTGTATCTTTCAATAGTACCATCTGATTTTTCCTTTAGCCGAAAAACCCACTTATTCTTGATGATGTTTCGATGTGAAGGTCTAGGGCAGAGAGACCAAGTACCATTGTCAACTAAAGCTTGAAGTTCACTTTCCATTGCAGCAAACCATTTAGGGTTAGAAACAGCCTGAGCAAATGTGGTAGGGATAGAAGGCAAGGGTGTAGCATGAAAGGATTTTAGTGGAGGCTTGGTTGATTTTAAGGATAGGAATAGCTGATAGTTGGGAAAAGACTTAGGTTTGGAGTTTCCAGTCATAGATCTTGTGACAATATGAGGAGAGGCTGGTTCAGTAGGTGCAGGCAAAAGCGGAAGTAAGGATTGATCTAGGTGGGGGATAGGATCAGGGGTAGGTGGTAGTAATTCGGCAGTAGGGGTAGTCAGGGGAGTGTTTAGAATAGGTACTTGTGCTGGGGAAGGCAAGGTGATTGGGGGTGAGGTCTGAATAGTATTAGAGTCAGAATTATTCATAGAGTAAAAATGAGAATGATCAAGAACAATACCTGTAGGGGAAGGATCTGATCCGTTAGGGGATGAAGATGCTGCTCTATTCTGTGCAGGAAACACCAATTCATCAAAAATAACATGTCTAGAGACATATACACGATTGGAGATGGGATCAAGGCACTTGTAACCCTTTTGGTGGGTACAATATCCAAGGAAGATGCATTGTTTGCTTCTGAATTCCAATTTGTGTTTGGCATAGGGTCTTAAGAGAGGATAACAAGCACAACCAAAAGTTTTTAAAAAGGTGTAGTCTGGCTCCTTATTGTAGAGTTTGGTGAAAGGACTTGAATTTTGGAGAGTAGGGGTAGGCAATCTATTGATGAGATACACGGCAGTACTGACAGCTTCAACCCAGTATTTAGAAGAAAGGTGGGATTGAGCTAGGAGATTAAGACCAGATTCAATGATATGCCTATGTTTTCTTTCTAAAACTCCATTTTGTTGAGATGTATGTGGACATGTGACTCGATGAAGAACACCATGTGTTGACAGAAATTTAGTAAAGTTATGAGAGGTGTATTCACCACCCCCATCTGTTTGAAGTTGTTTAATTTTAAGGGAAAATAAATTTTCTATCAAACACTTGAATTTAACAAAGGTTTCAAAAACATCTGATTTGAGTTTTAGAGGAAATAGCCAGGTGTATCTAGAGAAATCATCAATAAAGATAACATAACATTTGCTTCCATTGATTGAAGATAAAGGAGAAATCCATACATCACTATGAATAAGCTCCAATGGAGCAGTGGTAATACGACTTGACTCAATAAAGGGTAATTTTTTTTGCTCTTTCCTAATTGACATGAAACACAAATAGATTGACTCGACTTAACTGAAGACACAGGAAGGTAGTAGTTGTGAAGCAGATGCTGCAAGATTTGATGACTTGGATGCCCTAAGCGGTTGTGCCAAACTGAAGAAGACACCTTGATCCTAATTTGCGCAGTAAATGCTCTGACTTTATTTTTGGTGAAGTGTTGTAGCCTTAATGGGTAGAGACCATCTTCACTTGCCCCTTGTAGGAGGATCTTCCCTGTGAGGTTGTCCTTAATCAAGAAATAGGTATCAATTAGTTTAAAATGGCAATTATTGTCACGACAAAATTTATTTATTGAAAGTAAATTTGTTGTAGCATCAGGACAATGTAAGATATTTTTAAGATGTAGGAGTTGATTTGAGCGAAGAAAAGAGGAAGAGCCAGTGTGGGAGATACCAAGTCCATTACCATTACTTACTGCTACTGTCTCATTACCCTGATATGGTTGCTGCAGAGTTAGATTTTCCAAGTCATTAGTGATGTGAGTATTGGCTCCACTGTCAGCAAGCCATTCATCCTCATCTTGTAGATCGTTGGATTGGGAAACCATTGCAGCAAGTTCAGATGGTGGATGTCGTCCTTGGAATGAATAATCCATGCGATGAAAGCAGTCCAATGCTTGATGATTGGAGCGGCCACATATCTGACAAAGAGGTTTATTGGATGAGAGGATGCCAGGTTGAGAATTTCTCCTTGTAGTGTAGTTATTTCTCCTTGGAGTGTAGTTGTTGGGAGAATTGCTTCTTGGAGTGTAGTTGCTAGTGCTTCCAGTAATAGTTTTTCCTTGGGAGAAAGCAGGGGTTGGGAGTATATCAGGAGATCCGTTGAAAGTCTTCTTTGAGGGATAGGAATTTCTGTAATTGGAGAAATGTTTCCTTTGGTTGTTGAATCTCTGTTTGTAACCTGGCTTCTGAGCAGTCATGGCAAAGGATTGTGGTTCATCAATGGCAGCCTGATGTTCAATGAGTTGCTCGTGTCCAAGTAATTCAGACTAAAATTCTTCAAGAGACATAGTGGTATTCTTTGTTATCATGGAGTAAGTCATGACAAAAGAATTGTAGGTGGAGCTTAATCCACCAATGATGTAGGATACAAGGTCATCATCGGTGATGGGGCTGCCGGCGATAGCTAGCTGGTCAGCCAAGGATTTTGCACTTCGAATAAAGGTAACACATGGATTATTACCTTGTCTGAGAGTCTGAAGTTGGCGTCTCAATTGAGTGATGTGAGACCTTGATGGAGAAGCATAACGAGTGGCAAGGGTTTTCCATACTTGATTGGAGGTTTTACACCCATAAATAGTAGGCACAAGTGGAGCAGTTAAGGTTGCAATTAACCAACTAAGAATACATTGGTCTTTCTTTTCCTAGAGAATATATTCTGGATTTCGGACTTCAGGAGTAGTTTTGTCCGGAGAAGATGGAATAAGCTTTGGTAGGCATGGCTCAGAGCCATCAACAATGCCCATCAAGCGGTTAGTTTTGAGGATGGGCTTAAATTGAAATACCCATCCGAGATAGTTGCTGTCATCGAGCTTGGATTGACAAAGATGCACAATGTTTGGCATTGTGAAGGATAGAGCGGTGTCGCTGGATTGCATCATGAGTGCAGTATCAAGGACATGGCAAGGAGATGTGGCTATGATCTGGTGCGGCAAGGAGAAGAACAGCAATTAGGCTGTAATTTGGTGCAGCAAGAAGAAAGAAAGTAGGTGCGACAATCTGGTGCAGTGCGGCAATTTGGTGCAGTACAGCAGGTGCGGCAAGAGAAAAGGTGATCTGAGGGCAGCAAGAAGAGCTGCAAATTTGCCTGGAGAAGAAGCAGATTCCGTTGAAGAAGGCCCACAAATTTGAGAGGGTCAAGGATCTTATTGAGAGGGGTATGAACCGTAAGGCTCTGATACCATGAAAGAAAGCAAAGAAAATTGCTTTTGGCGGAATGAAGTCTCAGCTTCGTTCTCATTGTATATATAGGCAAAGAGTTACAATTGTAATCAAGTTTGACAAACCCAAACTTGATACAAACTAGGAGACCTAATTAAATACAAATAAGTAAAACAAATACAACTAGAACACTAAAGAGAAGAGATAAGAACAACTATAAGGATAATACTAAAAGATAAGAACAACTATAAAACAGACTCTATTGGTTCCTTAACAGTTGTGCCCTGTTACTCGTTTTGTCTTGGTGGGCTTGGATGAAAAGTATACACTAGACAGATGGGAAGGAGGGAGAAAACAAAAAGAAAAAGAAAAAGTGTTTTAACTTCACAAATTGGCTATGTTAATTTTGACAACGAACCCAGTTGAAATTTGGTATTATCGCTTGGTACATGACAATGTTCATAGTTCCATATATAAAAGGACGAATTATTCATAATTTACAATTTACAAGCCCACTAAGTCACACATGCCATCCAAAATTAAACTACACTTTACTGTAAAAGTCTAATATATTTATAATGCTATATTCAAGATTACAATCTCTCTTTTTTATCTCTTTAAAAGTGATGTGGCCTTTAAATTTATCATTAGATTTGAGATTTCTTATTTTGGCATTTTGCTGTAATTTCTGCTAATTTATTTTTTATTTTTTATTGGAGAGTATGAACTTTTTCTTACAACTACCATTTTTTTCTATTCAAGATATATAATCGGATGTTAAATTCTACTGCATATTCCTTGCCTACATGTATCACATATACATGACCCATTTCCTATGATACAATTTCAGTTTATCACCATACTATATAACACGAAGGGGGCCAATCTTGTGAGTAGTCATCATCGAGGTGAAAGACTGGAAACAGTAAAGTGATTTGTAGAAGGATTAGTTGTGGGATTGTGATCCGTCTGAATGACTCGAGCCACAACAAATACAGGTTGTTTTGGGTGAGGAAGAGATGCTGATTCGTTTCCCAACAGAACAAGCACAGATGAGATCGTGGGTCTATCCGCTGGATCCTCTTGCACACACAAAAGCCCAATATGCATGCACTTTAAAACTTCCGTTGTCAGGCACGACTCCATCAACAAAGGGTCTACAAATTCCAATTCTTTTCCTTCATTCCATAGTCTCCATGCCTGTCAATACACATTTAAAGTAAATATATTTGTTACACATACTATACATCATGTTACGAAGCACCTCCTCCCTCATGAGCAAAGGGTGAGTGAGTTCACGACTTTAAGATATGATAAATAACTGCTCTTTTCAAAAGCTTAAACTTATAAAAGAGTGAATTTTGTTGAGTATACAATTATGAGTATTGTGGACAGGTTTGAGACCCATAATGAAAATATGTAATAAGTGTGAGCGATTAATATAGCATAGTTGGACTCAGGGACCAAGGGCCAAAATTTTTTTGGGGAGGGACCAATTGGCAAAAAATACGTTTGTTTTTTATTTTTGGACTCAAACTCATAGGGTTATAAAGCTTTTGGATTAGGTGGCCTTCCCACTCTTGTGCGAACATGTCACC
>NC_081542.1:47465095-47465436 GCF_901000735.1 Corylus avellana | reverse complement strand
GTGTCTGCGCATGCTCCGTGAGGTAGAAGCCGCTATTTTTCTTCCCGCTAATAATCTCAAGTACTATCACACCAAAGCTGAAGACATCGGATTTTATAGAAAATAGTCCCTCCATTGCATATTCGGGAGCCATGTATCCACTGTTTTGAGCATATATAGCATTACTATGATTTTTATTTTTTATTTTTTTAAAAAAAATAAACAAACAAATTGGGCGAAAAGCTTACACAAGAAAGAAAAGTAGTAGACTCACTATGTTCCGACAACTCTTCGAGTGTTAGCCGAGTATTGGTTTTCACCAAAGATCCTTGCCATGCCAAAATCTGATATTTTAGCGACCA
>NC_081542.1:47458209-47464995 GCF_901000735.1 Corylus avellana | reverse complement strand
GATTTTCATCCAATTTGACAGAAATTAGTAACGGAAGGTTTAGATTGAAATTTTTTGAAATATTATGGGGGTACATTGCTAATTTTTAAATTTTAGGGTTCAAATTAAAAAATTCCTGAAACTTCATGGGGGTAAAGTAGATTTTTCCCTTTTTTCTTTATTGAATAGCCGTCGGCTTTCACCAATATATAAGAGTTAAATAATCAATTAACATTATTTAAAGAGAGATGCTATTTAAATGAAAATTAATATATACTAAACAAGTATCAACCTTCCTTCAAAAAAAAAAAAACAAGTATCAACCTACACCAAAATTGACGTGACGTGATATTTTCAAAAAATAAAATATATTTTGGTCTACCAAATTATATTAATTTTGATAAATAAAACATATATAGATACTTGTCTAATATATAGTATTATTCTTATTAAATTTACTTGTAACTTTTTATTGTTGCTTAGAGCTCATTTTGAACATTATTTTCGATTTTTTTTTTCTTGTTTAAGTATTATAATAGATAGTTTGATTTTGTCTTAAGGACTTTATATCCAAACAAATGACTTTTCAGGCAGCTGATAGTCGAGTTATATGACCGAGCTTATGTTGCTTGAATGACTTGATTTTGTCCAGTCAACACACGTTACACACGTGAGCCCTAGTTAGTAGTCAGCATCAAGACTTGTATTTCACTTTCCGAGTTATTTTTTGAATTGAGAAGTACTATACAATTTTATTTTATTTTTTGAATTGAGATGCTCGAACTAGGTTTTTAAATATCACGTTCCAAAATCGCTATTTTTAATTGCACCTTTTGAAATCGCAAGCATAAACAGACCCTTATTACATTAAAAAAAAAAAAAAAATTATGTCAAGTAAAAATGAGTTTGTTTGATAAAAAAAAAAAAATATATATATATATATATATATATATATATTTTTTTTTTTTTAAACTTTTTGATATAAAATAATAAATAAAAAAGGTCTAAAACTGTATTTTGGGAGAAATTTGAAAATGAGCTTTTTTCTAAAAATTTTATTCTGTCTTTTAAAAGCATTTTTATTCGGCTAGCTAAATGTTGTTTGGCTAATGGATATGTTAAAATGAGGAAAAAAAAATAGCTGCATCAAACTAAGTAAAGGAGGTGCATTTTTAGCTTATTATTATTATTATTATTACAATTGACAACATTCATCACAGTTGCACACGCATGAAGTGATGAGTGATGATTCTGATTTTTGATCAATATATTAATATCGAGAAACAAAAAAGAAAAGTCTTTCTTTTTTTGTTTTTTTGTTTTTGTCTCTGAATCATTTCTTTTGATAAGTTCTTTTTTCTTTTTCTCTTAACAGTTATAGTGTTATTGGAAAAGTCTTAATGAATTTGGTCATAGGTTTTTGTCTTTTTGTTAAATTTTATTGGAATTTTTAAAGGTATTGGAAATCGTTCACGAGGCACGATTGCGTTTGAGAAATAGAACTTTTAAGTCAAAAAGAGTTTTTGGGCAAAAGTTTCATTTTTAAGCTTTTATTAAAAATGTTTTTTTTGGCCATTTTTAGACTTTTTGGACAATTAAAAGCGCTTTTTATATTTTGATCAAACGGATATTTTTTTTTCAAATGAAATTATTGAATGTTAAAAGCACTTTTAGGCACCTCAAATCGTCAAACGCAATTCCAAACAAGCTCTTAAAAGTCTATAGATTTCTACAACTTCTATGGAAATAGAGTTTGTAATATATATATATATATATATATATATATATAATAGAAAGTAATTTTAAATTTTTATTAGAAAAAAGAAAGAAAAAAAATTGAGATAATTTTTTAAAGTCGTTCCTACAGGATCGACTTCACTCACACCAAAACGACAAAACCAAAAACTAGCTGATCGAGCCAAAAATCACCTCTTTCTCTCATCAAAGTTTCAACAAACCCCGACTCCCACCCAGTAACCCAGACTGTGGCTTGCACCATTGCATCAGTTAGGGTCTTGAGGATGACACCAAGAGGATGGTCCATGTGATCTTCCAAAAAATATGTTTCAACCTATGCTGCAGTTTTAAACTCCACAAGCATTTCCAATCCAATGGGATGAGGGGGAAGGGCTAGATAAATGGCTAAGGAGGATGTCCACTTCATGAGCAGGTTTTACAGTGAAAGGGCTTAAAGGGTTTATAGAGAAATGATTACTGTTTTATGAAGCATGATTTTCAGTTGATTAAACTATTTATTAAAGACAAAATATACTAATTATTTAGTCCTCAATGAATGAAAGACATTATTAATTTATTAGTATTGATAAATAATATTGTCACCTAATTAATCCCTTGTACAGGGACTTATAAAGATGTTTACTCTTTATTATAAGTTGATTTTTTTTTTTTTTTTTTCGGTGGGTATAATATAAGTTGAATTCTTTGTTTGTTGTTTATTCTACCTTTAAACCTTACGGTATGACCTTTAAGAATCAGGTGTACGTAATTAAAGCTGTAATATATTCAAGTTCTATTAATTTATTTTATTTTTCCTCAAAAAAAAAATTAATTTATTTTAGAAATAAATTGAGATATATCTTTTTTTTCTTTATTTTTTTTTTACATGTCAACACAAGAGAAGGGTAGATGATTCGAATTAATAACCTCAACTTCATGAGGGATGATTTACAGGCGATTGAGCTACCCATAAGAATTACAAATTGAGATATATCAAGAAAATAATTCTTGGCATTTTCCCTTCAGCCAATTGTTCAATTACACGTAATTAAGACAAGTGCGAGGTCTGCATGCATGCTCAATCCTGCACCTCAAGCTGCTGGAAGCAGCAGGGCCACACCTGTCCTTTTTGGCAATCCTTATTGGAATTTTTAAAGTCTTTGGCGTGTTCTCACAAGTTAATTAATGATGTATTAACCTTGACAATTGACGTGGAATATTAGGAGTCTTTATCTGGAATTCAAGGTGAAGACAAACTTTGAAATCACTTTCATTGACCATTGGATCTAACAAATTAAATATTACACGTGCAAATACATATATTATAAAATAATATTATAGAGGTTAATTAACTTAATTACATGCAAATACAAACACATATTGATGTACTGCACACAAGATAAGGCATTAATGAAGTTTCAAATCCGCTTATGGGTTCCATCACCGAGGCCCAATATTGGAAACCGATAAACCGTTGATAGAGTCGTGACTTGTTTCATAGTGATCAGTGAATCTTCCGACAAAAAACGCAGGTCGTTGAGGTTGGGAAAGAGTTATACTTTCATTTCGCAACATTACTACAACAGAAGACATGGTTGGTCTATCATTTGCATCTTCTTGAACACACAGCAATCCAATATGAATGTATTTTAGAAATTCATCTGGATAGCATGAGTCATTCAATAAAGGATCCATCATCTCTAATGCTTTCCCTTCGTTCCATAATTGCCATGCCTGCACCATTATTTAATGCGTTTAGACAATTTTTGACCCAGTATTAGGTCTGACTAATTTTTACACGATTTATGAACTCAATATGTATTAAACACGAAATTAGTTAGTTAAGCTTAAGCAATTTAACTTATTTAATTAAATGGGTCTGATTAAAATTAAGATATATATTCATATACCCATTTTGACACAACCTAAGATTCAACACGAAATTAACAATTTAGAGGTAAGGGGTCTGACCCATATAATTAAATAGGTCAGAGTATGATTAACTTATATAATATTATACTCATGCTTCGATATAACTTGCTAACACGATTTGCCACTTCTACTTAGTATCAACTCTAAAAGTATAGACTAGACTTTAGCCAAACAAAACCTTACATATGCTAGGAGGCTAGGAGCACGTTTTGACCTATGGAAGCCGGCATTTCTTCTTCCTGTTATGATCTCAAGCAAGAGTACTCCAAAGCTAAAAACATCCGACTTAATGGAATATAATCCTTCCATAGCATACTCTGGGGCCATGTATCCACTATTCAAAGCATATTAAAAATAATAATAATAAGTTAACATATATATAATTAAATAAACAAAGGCACACTAATCTTAAATGCATGTACTTACTATGTTCCAACTATTTTAGCAGTATTAGCTTCACCTTCACTACCCGTAAAGATCCTTGCCATTCCAAAGTCTGAGATCTTAGGATTCATGTCGTAGTCTAACAATACATTGCTAGCTTTTAGGTCTCTATGAATGATTCTAAGTCGAGAATCCTCGTGAAGATAAAGAGTTCCCCGTGCAATTCCACTTATTATATTAAGTCTTCTGCTCCAATTGAGTTGTGCACGTCTCCTTGGATCTAACCATTAAAAGTTGAAAGTAATTCAATTCATTATTCTATGCCTGAATGTTTACAAAGTTGATTCGAGTCCCATTAAAACAACAAAAAGAGTGGGGAAGAAATTAATGAACCAAAGAGAATGACATCTAGGCTGCTGTTGGGCATGAATTCATAAACAAGCAGCTTTTCTTCTCGCTCTGTGCAGAACCCTAGTAGCCTGACAAGATTTTTGTGTTGAAGCTTCATTATTAATAGGACTTCATTTGTGAATTCCTCTAAACCCTGCTCTGAACAGTAAGAGAGCCTCTTAACTGCTACTTCCTTTCCATCACATAGTATACCCTGCAAAAGTTAATTTCCTTTTCCTGATTAACATAAAAAAGGCGAATCAACATTTTCCTGATCATTAACATAAATAGGAATAGGTTATTTTCAATGATAACCTTGTAAACTGGGCCAAAACCACCTTGCCCAAGCTTATTTGAATCAGAAAAGTTGTTGGTAGCTGCTAGTAAAGATGCCAAATCAATATGAGGGGATTCCTGAGCGTTCGGATCATATCTTCCTTGAAAATTGGTGTGTTGGAAGTTTGAGACATTTGCTTGTTGACTAAATATAATTTCTCTTTCCCCTGAATAGAAAAGAATGGCAGTCTCAATGGTGAAAACAGAATTACAAAAACTTGCTGCTATAAGAAGTCGTCTTTACCTTTTTTAGCTTTTTTCCTCGTCATAAGGCAAAAGATGCAGGAACCCAGAAGTGCAATCACCAAGCATGCTGATACAACTGCAAGGATTACCATCATCCATGTTGTCCATCCACTGCCTGCATTTGAAAGCAATCATTCAGAGTTCATTATTGATTACCACATACGAATTAATACTATAATCAAAGTAATTTGTGTTAAAAAAAAGTAGTGTTGTTGACAAATACTTACTTCCTCCTTGCTCATTAGTTGAACTGGAAGCTCCAGATCCGTTATAGAAGTTATATAGCTCATACCTCAAGTAGCAACTACGACTAGGAAGTCTAGCACCAACAGAGAAATAGCAGCAAGTTAAAACATCTGTTATGGCTCTCTGAAGACATGAATTACACCCATCAGCGGATAAGTCTCTGGTGCACTGCACTAGAGCAAATATTGTCTTATCTTGAAAGGGTACTTCCCCAGTAGCATACATGTTGGGTGAAAGATTGAAAGCTGCCCTCTTAGTAAGATTATTCAATGTCTCGTTCACAACAGATTTGAATAGTTCTGGTTCTGCAATTTTTTGCATGTTTTCTAGGCCAATATAGTTTCCTGCGACATTCAATTGGCCGAAGAAATTTTTGTTGGAGAAACGCAACTGGCATACCTCCTCCCATACAACTGCTTCTGTTCTGTTTGGACAAAGTCTCAAAATGTCTTTTGTAGCGGTTGTTATGCATGTCTGGCAGGTTTCATTAGGAACATAGTCGAGGCACATGTAAAGACTATAAACTCCATCTGGGTCATTTCCTTTGGAGGAATTATAGAATTTGGAAACAGAAGCATTCAAGGGTAAAGAAAAGAGGACATCTCGGAGATTGTTCTGAAATAATGTAATATTACCTTCATAGTTACTAGTTGCTGAACAATTGGGATACGGGGGTTCGGCATAGGCCAGATTGCAGAGGAGGGTGAGGAAAAGATAAAGCATAAACAGTCGAATAACTTGTGGAACAATATGGGAGTGAATCATATTTTACTTTGAGGACTTGTATACTATGATAATGGCCAAATCTCTCAATATGGTAGCTGAAGGAGTTTCTGTTTCTGCTATACCTTAGTCTATGAGCCAAAATATTCCATTTTTGGAGTCTTGTAATCATTCAATCAAAAGGGTAATTTCTTCGAAAAATGCTTATGTCAAAATCAAGTAAACCGCGTTATTCTAAGATTCAACTCTTGTAAAGGAGCAGGAGTTTTCATATAACTATCGGAAGACGCCAGACGACAGCAATGTAGGGGCCACATTTCTCTACAAAATATGGGCCACAAATATATTTGCTTATTCTACTATATTTGTATTATGTAGTTTCTGGGATGTCTTATGGCAATCAAAAGAGAGTTTGAAAGTGGGTCAAAACAATTTTAGTCAATTAACAAAAGATTGGTGGGAGCTGTAGAGATTCATGGAAGGTGTTCATGATTGGGACACTTCAATTCGGCTAGAAATATCAATTGAGAGAGGCCCATAGCGAGTGGGAATAGGATCCTTTCCATTCTATTTTGTATCGGAAAATATCCGGTTAATCGTTAGAATCTCTAATGGTCATAATCTCTCTAGAGAGATCCTGAAGCTATAAATGAAATATATGTCTCATTAATAAAAAATAATAATAATAAAAAAAATAAAAAAATAAAAAATAAAAAAATTAGTTGGGGGGCCAGCCCTTAGGGGTGGCTTCGGACGAAGCCACCCCATGGGCCTTGGGGGTGGATCGGCCACCCCCAAGTGCCAAATCATTTT
>NC_081542.1:47451375-47458109 GCF_901000735.1 Corylus avellana | reverse complement strand
CTAAATTATTCAATTAATACATCTCGTGCAAGATCCTTTTATTTTCTATAATGTCCCAAAAATATGATTCAATTTCATCAGTTTATTAACATGCTATATAGCACGAAGGGGGCAATCTTGTGAGTAGTCATCATTAAGGTGAAAGACTGAAAACAGTAAGGTGATTTATAGAAGGATTAGTTGTGGGAATGTGATCAGTCTCAATGACTCGAGCCAAAACAAATAGAGGTTGTTTTGGGTGAGGAAGAGAAACTAATTCGTTTCCCAACAAAACAAGCACAGATGACATCGTGGGTCTGTCTGCTAGATCGCCTTGCACACACAAAAGCCCAATATGCATGCACTTTAAAACTTCTGTTGTCGGGCACGACTCCTTCAACAAAGGGTCGACAAATTCCAATTCTTTTCCTTCATTCCATAGTCTCTATGCCTGTCAATACACATTTAAAGTAAATATATTTCTTAAGCATACAATACATCATGTTACGAATTAGCACCTCCTCCCTCATGAGCAAAGGGTGGGTGAGTACACGAGTTTAAGATATATATGATAAATAACCGCTCTTTTTAAAAGCTTAAACCAATAAGAACGAGTGAATTTTTTTGAGTATATAATTATGAGTATTGTGGACAGGTTGAATATGTAATAAGTGTGCATGATTAATATGGTATAGTTTGACTCCAACTTATAGGGTTATTAAACTTTTGGATTAGGTGGCTTCCCTACTCTTGTGTGATTATGTCAAAAAATAAAAAATAAAAAACCCACAAAAGAAACATACATATGCAAGCAGTGTCTGGGCATGCTCCATGAGGTAGAAGCCGCTATTTTTCTTCCCACTAATAATCTCAAGTAATATCACGCCAAAGCTGAAGACATCAGATTTTATAGAAAATAGTCAATCCATTGCATATTCAGGAGCCATGCATCCACTGTTTTGAGCATATATGGCATTACCATGCATGTTATTGTTGTTGTTGTTGTTATTGTCTTTTTTTTTTGTTTTTTTGTTTTTGTTTTGTTTTGTTTTTGTTTTGTTTTGTGTGTCTAAATTTCATTTAAAAATCATAATTGGGAAAAACACAAAGAAGAAGAAGAAGAAGTGAACTCACTATCACTACAAGAAAATAGGTCTTTAGGGGCGACTTTGAGTCGCCCCTAAAAGTCCTAAAGTGGACACTGTTGACAACAGTGTCGACTTTTCGACCCTAAAGGTGTCGGCGCTAATAGTCAACCATTAGCGTCCACTAAAAGTGGACGTTGATAGTTAACCATTAGCGTCCACAAAGTGGACCCTAATGGTCCTAAAAAATAAAAATAATAATAATAATTATCAACGTCCAAACCAAAGTGGACGCTGATAGTTAACCATTAGCGTCCACAAAGTGGACCCAAATGGTCCTTAAAAAATTTAAAAAAATATTAACTATCAGCGTCCACTTAGAGTCGGCCCTAATAATCACTTTTAGCGTCCACTTTATCGACCCTAAAAGGCGCAATATTTTGACCCTAAAGATGATGTAAACGAAAGAATCAGTCAACGCTGATAGTCAACCATTAGCGTCCACTAAAAGTGGACGCTGATAGATAACCAGTAGCGTCCACAAAGTGGACTCTAATGGTCCAAAAAAAATTAAAAAAAAATTGACTATCAGCGTCCAAACCAAAGTGGACGCTGATAGTTAACCAAAAGTCTAATGGTCCTAAACAATCAAAAAAAAAAAAAAAAAATCTGCGATCAATCGTACGCGATTGTGCGATCGATCACAGCATCAGTAGGTTTTGGACATTTTGCGAGCGATCGCATTTGGAGTGCGATCGATCGCAGCATCAATAGGTTTTCGACATTTTGAGATCGATCGCACTTGGAGTGCGATCGATCGCAGTATCAATAGGTTTTCGAAATTTGGCAATCGATCGCACTCCAAGTGCGATCGATCGTAGCATCAGTAGGTTTTCTAATGATTTCCAGTTCAAGTGAAGAACCACTTGGTTTTGTTCACTGCAAATAACATCAAAAGCAGTCAACTGACCATATCTAATCTTAGCAAAAGAGTCACTAATAGAGCTTAGATCTTGAAGGCTTAAGAACATATCATATTTGTAACTCTGACAAATGACAACTAAAGGGCCAAACTACAGTCCATTCTTATCCATGCAACACATATCAACTGATGTTAAAAATTAGACTTTCAGTTAGCTCATTATTTATCAACCCACTTAGCTTGTCTCAAGTGTCATGGAGAGATCAAGACCACATGAAATTAGTCAAAATACAACTACCAACCTCTTGTTGAATGTGGACACCAAAATCTCTAAATACAATGTTCCCAGAAGCATCTTTAGCATTAGTTTTCTGAAGAAAATTCTGCATCAGAAAACAACGACATACTGAATTTTACTCTTCATCTTGGGGAAAAATATAAGGAAGAAGTTATAAGATCTATGCAATGCAATGAAATGAACACATGCAGTTTTTCATAGTATTTCATGAAGCCAGAAAAGGACTGCACAATTTAAATCACCTGATCAATTAATAGTATTCAACCCACAATTGAAAATATGAATTCCTTACGTAACTCACCTGCCCTGCTCCCTCTATGACACATATAATAGTCGAACCCTTTGTCTCAATCAGGTATTTCAGATGACTCAAAACACCATGAAGCCCGTGCAAATTAAAAGATACCTTAGATGTGCATATCAGTTAAATCAGTAACAGCTCACAAAGATAATTATCCAATTAATTGCTAGTAATAAGTACCTCAGGAATCAAACATATGTCAATTTGTCCACTAGCTAGGGATGCATGCATAGCTATATATCTACTGCTACGGCCCATCAATTTCACAATGCCAACACCATGATAAGTACTGTGCGCCTAATAACAAGATTGAGACAAAAAAAAAAAAAAAAGTTCACTATGAAGAAACCAACACTAAAAGAATTCAGCAGGAAAACTTATCCGGAGAAACATAACACCATGCATGAGCAAGTAAAATGCACGTAAAGTACTTCTATAAGAAACATTGCATTTATGTTTAAGTACACAACAACATTGTTTGATGAATCAATTAATGTATGAAATAATCAAACTAATCTAAATGCCCACAAGAAACGTAACTCAAAATGACTAACCTCATCAAAATCATAAAAAATATGTGAGAACTGCCCCATTAACCAAACCTGCCAAGGGAGAAAACTATTGAATATATGTTTTATAATCCATGGGCAGCAAAATTCTAGAACCCAAAATAAAGTACTTATCTGTATCCTCTTCCTTGTCAATTCATCCTCATAAGCAATTTGAGTAATCTACCACAATGAACCAATAGATAATATCAAAGACAATGAGATTGAAACCCAACATGATAGAGAAAGAGATACAAAAAATGTGTTTCTTCATGAAATATATTAAAGCGAGAACTTGCTTGGGTTGTTTAACTTTCTTGTACTCTTGTCATCCTGCATACACTTAAAAATAAAATTTAAAAATATATTATTACTCCCTTGCATTGTTTACTCGAGGTTCTTTAACCTTGATAACCATGTCAAGGGAGATTTACTAACTCAAAAGTTCTTGAAACAAAAATTTTGCGAATATCTTAACATAATATAAACCAAATAAAAAGTACCAGCACATATACATTACCAAACAGATCACGATCAACAAATGGTCAAATACACATTAGCAAATAGAAAGTACCAACAACTATCCAAATACATAGTATCAAAAAATATATCCCAAATAGATGCTATCAAAAATTACATCCTAAATAAATGGTTATTCCAAAGCTCCCTCAATTGTTGGCTTCACTTGATGCACCTCCAAGCAAGCTCCTTCCAGACCTAAGAAGAATAAAATTTCATATAATAATCAATAAGCTTTTTAACGATTACTTAGTATGTGTGTTTTTGTAAAATTAATGCATAGGTAGAGTTTCACTAACCCTCCAATACGTGACATTAAGAACTCAACAGTGGCTTTCAATTTGTTCGTTTCCTCAACGTTGGCTTGCAAATTCTCCCTGTACTGATGAAGTTCGATTCTAGTCTGTTGAAGCTCGCTTTGAGTATCTTCTTGTCTTTTCCTACACTCGTCGTGGTTGTCGAAGTGGGCGAATGCTTGAGATGAAGTACTTAAAGGGGTAGGAATAAGACCGCATCCCATTCCTCTAACGTGCCTAGCTCGTCAGCCCCCTAGTACTTGTGTAACTATTTCTTGCATTCGGTCCTCCACACTTGTTCCCTCCACATTGCCTTCCTCTAAGGCCTCACTGGTTGTTAATTCTTGCATTTGAAGCTGCACAAGTCATAGTTGGCCTTAGTTTAATATATACTTCAAGCAAGTTTACTATTCATGTTCTTCACTAATCAACATAATGATCAGAGCGTAAACAGTTACTTACATGTAGACTTTTGCATTTGTTGTTCACAAACTATTTATCCTTTTTTCTTGTATGGGTAGCCTCATATAGTTCAACAGGATTGGATTTCACTTTTGTTTCTTGTTCCTACACATAATACATATAATCAAAGTTTACACTAAATAATGTTACTTTCATTAAATTATGGTACGAGATACTTACCTTTTTGTAAATGACGTTGACAAATGAACAAGTCCCAACTGTGTGCTTTGTTTCCAATTTGCTTCTGTTTTTTATATTTCGTTCAGACTTTTTCTATGAAATTTGGAGAAAAAAAAAATAAAACACAATTATTCATAAAATGTCTTCAAGTGCATGCAAATTATATCAATCTGAATTTTCTAATCAGTATAATAATATATATTTACTTTCCATTTACCGTCATCAAATGAGTCACATATTAGGTTTCATTGTTCAGGACCATACCCTGCTGGCACATTTTCCCTCCCAATAGCCTTAGCCTTGGCAATCCCCTCATCATCGTCTTTATCAATGCCATCAAAATATTTCTTGTAATGGTCCCTATACAAGTTCGAACGAAGCCTAGCATATGCACGACCCAATTTATGTTCAACAGCTTTGATGTGCTCGTATCGTTCCATATTCAGTGCGAAGGTTGACTGATACATAATAGATAAGAAAACAATGGTAAAAAATGTGTCACATTAATTTTCCATACGAAACATATTATTAAACATTACATTGATATTCATACCTGAACATGAAATAACAACTTGCTCTTTTCTTCAGCTGGGACCTTTTTCCATTCACCGTGATGGAGTTCGCACATGTTACGAATAATCTCCCCAATCTTGCTTGCAAACCATGATGCATTCTCGCCTACAGGTGCCCGGTGTCTATTTGGGATGTTTAGCACTAAGGGACCATTCTTAAGTACGTGGTCACTCAACTTCTTACACTTGGCCTTACCCCTTACACTTCTGACAGACGTGGTAGCTGTTACGCAAAACATGGTAACGTAGTAAGTTATATTTGGAAAAGTATATTGTCAAATGTCTATAACAAACCAAAATAATACAAAAATAACATTTCATAAACATATAATTCATGAACTTACAAGATGCAGTAGGGGCGGCTCCCTGTGAATCCAATCCTGCCACTGAGTGAATAGGATTATTAGACTCATGCGAAGGATGCCCATCCACTGACTCGAGGAGGAGGGGGGGCGAGGGCGACACTTGCATATCTGTATCACCAAACCCAGAATTGAGAGTCGGACTCTCATGCTCGTCAATAAGGCCCCGACCTTGACCTTGGCCTCGGCCTCGTGCTGCTGGAACACGTTTGCGTCTATTGTTGTCATTGTTATGATCAATCTGCTAACAAGTCAAAAACTACACAATTATATTAGTCAAATTATAACCATATAGTATGTTCAATATTTTTGACAAACATACAATAATCATACTAGTAAAAAAAACACCACAATATATATATATATATATATATATATATATATATATATATATAGAGAGAGAGAGAGAGAGAGAGAGAGAGAGAGCATCAACTTCATTAAATAGGCTAATACACTTTGTACTTATACCAAATGTGAGCTTATGTTCAACACATTTCATCATCAGATTCATATTCAGAATCTGTATCACTGTTACTTGAAGATGATTGTTCGTGTTCAGAGTCTATATCGTTGTCGCTACATAACTCCTCTTCCTCATCAAAGTTTGTATCATAGTCCTCGTTCGGCAAGTTATCGTTGGCAAACATGCTTGCATCAAGTTGAATATATAATTCATCAATTGCTATTGCCGCATCATCTCTACGTAATTGAGTGGAGGCTTCAACATTTGCTTCATCAACAAAGACCATATTACCCCCAACACATTCACCTTCTTGGTATACGTCATCATTGAGTCTTTGGTCATCTTCTGTATTATCTTCCTTTTATACTGTTGGAATATCATAGATGTCTCTATTGATCCACTTCTGCACCACTTTCAAATTACCACTCAATTTGGGATCATCCAAGTAAAACACTTGCGAAGCCTGACATGCTAAGATGATCAGGTCGGATTCACACCATTTACGAGAAGTATTCATAATCGTGATGCCTTGGACCATTCGTACTCTTGTTGCACTCTCAGTGTCCCACCAATCGCACTCAAACAAGTACACGAGATTTTGGCCAGAGTAACGTAACTCTAGAATATTTTTTAACTCACCATAATACTCCGTTATTGAGGTTTCGTCCTCACCTAAAACAGAAACACCACTGTTCTGGGTAGTATGAGTTTCTGCACATTCTTTCGTGTGGTACCTAACCCCATTCA
>NC_081542.1:47421542-47451275 GCF_901000735.1 Corylus avellana | reverse complement strand
TTATTTTTCGATGGCTCTATGACTTCTTGGGCTTGTAAATTGTAAATGATGAATAATCGGTAGTATCATGGAAGCATGAACATTTTCATTTGCCAAACGCTAATACCAAATTTAATCTGGGCCGTTTGTCCAAACAAAGCCCATTTGTGAAGTGAAACACCTTCCATGTCCAACAAAAGAACTAGGGACTCCCTCCTCCCATCTGTCCATTTATCATCCAAGCCCACCAAGACTAAACGACTAACAGGATAGCTTCGGCCTTTATTAGATGAAATTATATATTCCCTTGTATACTTTCTTGTCGTAAAGTCAATATAGAGTATGATTGTTCTTCGGCTTTTTATCCCCATTGGGTAAGTAATGAATCCTCTCCCTCCCAGAGTCCCACTGGGCCACTCCCAAGTACGCTCTGTTTTTTTCTTCACATGCATGGTACCATAGCGAGGAAAGAACCTGGCCAGAACAGAATTGTTTGCCAAATTTTTCATCGCAGAAGCCAGAAGGTCTTTCTTCTGAAATAGTTTTTTTTTTTTAATCAAAATTTAATAATAATTTATCACAAATTCAATAATAATTTTAACAGACACATAAAAACAAATGAAGGTATCAGGTCAAGCAGGTCTTTCCCTAGAGAGGAATTTTCATTTTTGATTTGGTAATTAATTGAAATCCTAAGTTGGAAAACTGGTCTCCCTCTCTAGATTTCCCATAATGGAATTTTCTTTTTAGATTTGGAATTTTAAAGTCTAATGAACCTAGTCTGACAATATGTGGGATCCGCATCCTCTCAAGTCCAAATATTCAGATAATGGTCAAGATTTTTCTAAAGATCTAGAGGCCATAAATATGACATATATCTTATTAATAAAAAAAATAAATAAATATATATATATATATATATTTTAAAAATTAAAAAAAATTAAAAAAATATTAAGGGGTGGTAGGCTACCCCATTGGGGTTGGGGGTGGCTTTAGCCACGGTCTGGGGTGGCTGAAGCCACCCCCATGGCCCTTGGGGGTGGTCCAGGCACCACCAAGGGCCAAATTGGCTGATCCACTCCCAACGGCCATGGGGTGGCCGAAGCTAGGGGTGGACAGATTAACCGGTTACCGATTACCGGCCGTGTACCGGTTTCGACCGAACCGATATTAACCGTAATCGATATACCGATATCCTTATCGGTTAAATTTTTTATACCGGTATGCTTATCGGTTCGGTTAGAAATTTCATATCAGTTAACAGTTTAACCGATATAAACCGTTAAATATTGATGCCAAAACGACGTAGTTTTGGGATTATATATATACCTATGTAACCTTATCTTAAATAGTAACATCCAAATTAGTAAATAGTAACATAAATAGTAAATAGGAAACCAAGTTGACACGTTATTAAATAGTAACATCCAAATTAGTAACATGCAGCACATGTTACTAACATTTAGTAACGTGTTAAGCCTATTGACACGTTACGAATGTGTCGTTACTAATCAGAAGGTTTTTTGTAGTGATACAAATCAAAACCTAAGGAGAAAAAAATAAAGTGTCCAAACCTATGGGAATTTTTAGTATTTAACCCAACAAAGAATTCAACTTATCCAACTTCGTTAAATAGCAGATGGTCATGTGTCCTTATAGCCATGACAGCTACTCATTAGTTTTAATAAAGAGTAGACATCTTTTCCTCCAAGTTTGGGCATGGTCGCTTCCAGACAACACAAGAGAAACAGAAGTTCTTTGGACGGGTCCAGGCATAATAATATCCCCTTGTCAGGTGTTTTGGTCATCAGGTTAATTTAGGCTATGCCATGCAATTTTCTATATGGACAACTTTGAGTCTCGTAATTTGTTTCTGTGGTTTGACATGCCGAGGATTTATTTCTTTGGTTTGTCATGTTGAGGCTTTGAACAGTATTTTGTCTAAAGTTTTGTATTGGTAAGGATATTGAGATTTCAAATGATTATTACTGCTTTGAAACTTTGGTTGTCAAAAAATAAATAAATAAAGAGTAAACATCTTTAATTATACGTCCCTGTGGCCGGGTTAGGCCGCGACATTGTATATCAATACTAATGACTAAATTGCATTCATCGTACTTGACCCAGAATAGTATCCAATGAGAAAATTCCGAATGTTCGTTAAAACGTCAAAGCGGACTAGGATGCTAGTAATCAGCCTCAGCATGACAACTAAATAATGGATTGAAATTTCTTCGTATTTTTTAAAATATGATATTTTTATATTGTAAAATTTGACCTATTCATTTCATTTAACAGTTTAAATAAATGCACAAGTTTGTATATTATTGAGATAATTAATTTTAGTTTTTCAATATATAAAATTTATTTACCTCGGTAACACAAATTTTTGCATTTATTTAAATCGTTAGATGAAATAGATAGTTCATATTTTAGAATATGAGAATCTCATATTTTAAAAAATTGGGTATAGTTCACTTAACAATTGATAGTTTATGAGGTAAATTGTTATTGGAGTGATAATTTAAAATGGACTTTACTCTAAGAAAATATGAGGAAATTCAAATCCTAAGTGATTTAGTATTTTTGCTGATTTACAATAATTAAGATATAAAAGCTGTTGGCTGAATGCTGTTCTCTCATACTGAAGTCTGGTTCTGGTAAGTGGTGATGAATAATTGGTGCATATTCTCAAGCCTTCTTCCTGGTATATGCTTTCACTAAAGCATTATGAATAAGTACAATAAATATGGGCATTCAAAGTCTCATGATCTTTGCTGGCTAATAGGGGTGTTAAGTGAGCAAACTTGAAATCGACTCGTATAAGCTCGGCTTGTATTCGACTCGATTATTAAATGAAATACTTCGTGAACACAAATCATGGCTCGAATATTAAACAAAGCAAATTCGGCTCGAATCGGTTAGGCTCGTGAGCAAGCTCGTATAAGCTTGTGTGTGTGTGTCCTATATATATATATATATAAAATACATAATTAATTATAAATCTCATAATTATTAAAATTTTAAAATTGCATTTATATTTAAGCGTTAGAAAATGAAAAATTCTAGACCCTTCGTGATCAAAGGGAGAAAGAGAGAGCAATCATTAAAAAGACCTCGATTCAATTAGAGCAGACACAAACGAAAGGAAGAAAAATCAAGTAGAAACTATTGAGGGAGATTGCGAAAAATAGAAACTATTGAAGAATCAAACAGACCCAAACACTATCACTACCTGTCTGGTGAGCGAGGGTGAGAGAGTGGGAAATGAGAGTTCAGGTGGAAGATGTGCTATGACTGGTGAGGGAGATTGAGAGAGAGACGTTAAAAAAATATTTTTTTTGTAGGGGGCGTTGTCCCAATGCAGTCTGAATACAACCTGTTAACTTATCTCATATTGCTAAGAAAACACCAATCCCCAAGTTTGCTTATCTAGAAAAGGATGCATATTCTCTCTCTTTGAAACCAAGTGCCTTACTGTATTGACTCAGGCTCTATACTCAACTAGCCACTCTAAGCAAATGCTCATATGCAAGCTGGCTTCTTAAGCCGTTTAAGAGTACGTGATGTTTAATTTTTTTTTTTAAAAAAAATTAAATTAAATATAAGAGCTCGAGATCGAGTAAAATTTAAACGAGCCAAACTTGAACATGGAAAGTTCGCTCAAGCTTGACTTGTTTACACCCCTACTAGCTAACTACTGCTAGAGTTACTGCAAACGAGTGTTGTTTAAACATATATAGTTGTTGCTACTTATAAGTGGACACACAAGCCTTCTCCCTGATTTTAATTACCATGTTAAAAAATTTGTACTTAGAGCATCTCAGTTTAGCTACTGAAAAAGTACAACTCATTACTTTAGCTACTGTTTTTTCACTACACACTCCAATAGATCTTCTATTTTACAGTTTACTTCCTTTTAAATATTATTTCTCATTTTTTTTATTATATTTTTTTTCCAACACTCAATCAAAGAGAAAATAAACATATATATGAAATCATTCATTTCATATATTGTTGTGAAATACTGGAAAATTATTATTCTATGCTATTCTCTTGTAAATTCACACACAAAAATTGTGTATATATAGCCATGTATATTGAAGAAGTAATCAACATTAACATTAAACCCCAATTGTGACGAACATCAACATTAAACCTCAATTCACCACAATGTCTATATATATACAAACGTTCACAGCCAATTTAATTTAAAAAAAGTCCCAATTTTTTACAGGAAATTAAACAAAAATTCATCAAAGCTTCAAAACCCAAATCTAGTAAAACCCATGAAATCTGATTTCAACCCTTTGAACCAAAATTTCGTAAAACCCATCATCTTGATCAACCCTTTGAACCAAAATTTCCTAAAACCCATCATCTTCGTTGACCCATTAAACGGAAATTTCTTAAAAAATTTTCACTAATTCAAGAGTTTTCTTTCCAGCTTCCTAGAGTTTCAGACACAAAAGTTTCGAGGAAAAAAAAAATTGGTTGCTGAGAATGAAAGAGAAGAGAGAAGAAGAGAAAGTTGGAGAGAAAGAGAAGAAGAGGAAAAAATATTTTGGATGCTGAGACTGAGAGGTGTTTCGGTGGAGTCTTGACTCTTGAGTCTTGGAGATGAACCACAGAGAGAAAATGAGGGAGAGAAAGAAAAGTTAAAGAGTAAAATAAGAAATTGAAACAGTTGGAAATGATATTATATTAATATAATTGTAGAGAAAAATGCTATTTTACAAAATGATTGCTGGAAAAAAAAAAAAAGAAAGAAAGATATAATTGCTAAATTTAACTAAAAAGAGGAGTACTACACATATCAAATTTTTTTCCCAAAAATTAGTTCCCAAATTAATAATGTATCACAATCTCATGAGATTTATTATTTTGGGAAATATGTCACCAACTCATGGGATGGTGACATATCATTTGGAAACCAACTTTTAAGAAGAAAATTTAGGATGTGTAACATTTCTCAACTCAAAAACTAGGGGAAAGTCTACATACCCCCTCAAATTAACACCCAATTGACAATGCCACCCCCAAACTTTCAATTGTGACAATGTCCCTCAAACTACCAAATATTGTCAATGTTCTCTCAATGAAGAAACTACTCTTAGTAAAATAAAAACAAAAAATAATAAAACTTCTAAAAAAAACCCTAAAACTAATATACATATATACACCAAAGGTGGCAAATTAAAAAAACAAAAAAAAAAAAATCCTTTGTATAAGAAAAAAATTAAAAAAATTCAATTTTTTTTTTTGTTATAAAAAATGAATTTTTTTTTTTTTTTTTTTGTTTGTCTTACAACTTTTTTAAAATAAAAATTTCTGTTTTAAAAAAATTAACAATTTTTGTTTCAGAAAATAAAAAAATTTCGTTTTCTAGCTAAATTTTTTTTTTTTAAAAAAAATGTTTCTTTTAAATAAAAATTTCAGTTTTAAAAGAAAAATCGTTTAAAAAAATTCTTTTCAAAAAAGTAAATGAAAAATTCCGTTTAACAAATAATTTTTTTTAAAAAAAATCGTTCTTTTTAAATTAAAATTTTTCGTTTATATATATATATATATGGGTATTTTTTTTGTTGAGAAAAATATAGGGGTATTTTTATCTTTTTACTAGCCTTAAGGGGGATATTGACAATGTTTTGGTAGTTTGGGAAGACATTGTCACAATTTAAAGTTTTAGAGGGACGTTGTTACAATTTAAAATTTTAAAGGACATTGTCAATTGAGTAGTAATTTGAGGTTCATGTAGACTTTACCAAAACACTAAGTTACAAGTACCGCCGGAGATCCTCTCAGTTCTCAAAGAGACAACCTCTAAATTCTCGAAGGCCAACAGTACTTACGAAAGTGTGAAAGATTAAAGCGAACGTGCGGCTTAATTAAAGCGAACGTGCGGCTTAATTTCTCACATTCTTGAGAAGGCCCGAACCAGGCTGTCTGCCTTCCTTGAAGCTATGGGTACATTCTCCACCAAAAACTAATCTTATACAAATGTTACAGGAGACCACTTGGGGATGGGGATATATATATATAGCATTACTATATATATATATATATATATATATATCATTACTTTTTGGTTGGAGGACCATGCCATATAAAGGGGTGGAACAAGAGATTTGTGTTTGGGAGAGCAAAATTAAAAAAAAATAGTTTGGGGGTCAAAAATTAAATTTTATAAGAACTTTATAATTTTTTTTTTTTTTAGACCACCTTGGGCCTTGAGAGGTCTAGGGTCTCCCCAAGGCTCAACTTGGTTCTGCCTCTGGCCACATAGACTTTGTTGGGAGGTGGATGAGGGAGTGACAAATAAAATTACACTAATAGATTGCCAAAACGAGTAATGTTATAGGTACGACTTTTATTTCTTAAATGTGATAAGATTTTGAAAATTATCATTGAATAAAAATATAAAAGTATGCTAAATTCAATAATAATTTTAAAAACTATCTCACGTTTAAAAAGATAAAAAGGAAATAAAGTTCTTATGTACAACAGTACACCCCAAAAGAATCCTAAATTGGTTGGGAGAAGGAGACTTGGGCAGCTGAACTCGAAAACCCAGTTAAAAAAAAAGAATTGACGGTAGGCGCACAATATAATTCAAAAAACAACTCGGAGAGTGAAAAACGTGAGCCAAAAAGAAGTCGCAACATACGCTCGGTCCAAGAGCCATTTGTTTACCTATAGACAACATCAATTAATGAAGTATCAATTATAATACATCTAAAAACAAGAAAAGAAAATCGAAAATATTATTGGAGATGTGCTCCAAACAACATTAGTAAGTTACAAGTAAATTTAATAATGTTAGTCGATTATTTGACTCTTACCTTGGTGAACGCCATTGGCTGTTCAATAAACAAGAACAAAAAATTAATGATAATACTATGGGCTTTGGTTAGTCAACTCAAGAAACTACAGGTAAATTTGTTCAGAAAAAAGAATTTGTGTCAGTATCCAGATGCAGCGCGGAAGTTTCGGTGCAATGTTCAGCGGTTTAACATGACACAAGCTTGAAGATAAATCTGGTTGTCGAAGGTTGAAATATTCAGCAGTTCAGCTGAAGCAATCATCCAATTTTCTAGCATATTTGGAAGATGGAAAAAGATGATGTTGTTTCAGCTATGCTTTTCTTAATTATACCACTTTTAATGCGCCCTGTCCTTGCCAGTGGAGATCCTGTCTATACCTTTTGTAACCCAGAGTCCAGAAATTACGCACTCAGCAGCCCATTTGAAAACAATCTAAAGCTCCTTTTTCAGTCATTGCCATCCGGCCCATCCAATACTTCGGCAACAGGTTTCTACAACAACTCTACTGGGGAGGACCCAAAAGTCTATGGTGAAGCACTTTGTAGAGGGGATGTCAATTCGACAGTTTGCCGGGATTGCATAAAGAATGCAAGCCAGGAAATCTTGAATCAGTGCAAAACTGAAGATGCAACGATTTGGTTTGAGCTTTGTCAAGTTCGCTACTCCAGGCAGAATTTCTATTCCTTGATGGTTTATACTGGAAAGTATCCAGACCAGAATTATCTGGAGAAAAATCTTTCAATTAATCCAGTTCGTTTTGATAAGGTATTAACCTACTTAATAGATAACATCTCAAGAGAGGCTGCGTTTGATCCTTCGAAACGCATGTTTGCAACAGGGGAAATTAAATTTTCCAGGAAGGAAACAATTTACGGTCTTGTACAATGTACTAAGGACATCTCTGAAAGTTCCTGTTATAGTTGTCTGGTGCAGGCCTTGGGAGATCTTCATGCATGCTGCCATTCACGCCAAGGTGGAATTATTGTTAGTGCGAATTGTAATGTGAGGTTTCAGCTCTACCAATTCTACAACGCTTCAAGTGTGTTCTTAACCTACCCAAGTTCCAAAGGTAAGGACATAAGAATTTTGCTGATTGATTTCCTTTAAAATAGTGGTCTTGGTGAATCGAAATCTTCTTATGGAAAAGCAGGGCCTAAATTGAAGATTTGGATGGTTGTGGTGATTGCTTGTATCCCAATATCGGTTATAGCAGTTGTTGTTGGGTCTTGTGCTGTTTATCATGGGAGGAACAAGAGAACACAAAGAGGTGAATTTATCTAACTAGCTAACTACTAATTACCATCATAGATGTTTACCAACAAGCAGGTAATTTCATGTTTATTTGCAGATGATGAGGAAAGCCAGAAAGCACTATTACATGACCTGACAAGCCATACTGGAGTTGCCATTACACAAGACGGTGAATTGGTGAGTGCTGAAGAATTGTCCTTCATGGATCTATCGACAATAGTGGCAACTACAGACAACTTTTCAGATTCAAATAAGCTTGGAAAAGGTGGCTTTGGCACTGTCTACAAGGTAACACCAACTTTTCTGTTTCTTTGTCATGGCCTAATTATTGCTTCATATATATGGGGCCTGAATTTATGGATGATTCTCCCGGCAGGGTGTGCTGCCAGATGGCAAGGAAGTAGCAGTCAGAAGACTGTCAAAGAAGTCATGGCAAGGCTTAGAGGAACTTAAAAATGAGGTCATACTTATTGCAAAACTTCAACACCGAAACCTTGTGAACCTTTTGGGATGTGGCAGAGAGGGAAAGGAAAATATGCTTGTCTACGAATTTATGCCCAATAGAAGCCTTGACTTCTTTATCTTTGGTTTGTTCTTTGACCCTATTTATTTACTAACTTTCTTTATTAGCTTAAACTTTATTATCAAATGAAACGTCGCAAATTCGAATCTAATTATTTTTGTTATTTTTAGATTCAGAAAAACGCATTGAGCATGATCGGAAAACATGCTATAACATTGTTGCTGGTATTGCTAAAGGACTTCTTTATCTTCACGAGGACTCCCGTCTTAAAATCATTCACCGGGATCTAAAGCCTAGCAATATATTGTTGGACCATGAAATGGAAGCCAAAATATCAGATTTTGGCATGGCAAGATTCTTTGGTGAAAACCAACACTCAGCTAACACTCGAAGAATTGTCAGAACATAGTGAGTGTGCTTCTTCTTCTTCTTCTTCTTTTTTGTGTGTTTCCCAATTTTGATTTTTGAATGAAATTCAGACCAATAAAAAAAAAAACCAACAACAACAACAATAACATGCATGGTAATGCTATATATGCTCAAAACAGTGGATACATGGCTCTCGAATATGCAATGGATGGACTATTTTCTATAAAATCTTATGTCTTCAGCTTTGGCGTGATATTACTTGAGATTATTAGCGGGAAGAAAAATAGCGGCTTCTACCTCACGGAGCATGCCTAGACATTGCTTGTATATGTATGGTTTTTTTTTTGTTTTTTTTTTACATATCCGCCCAAGAGTAAGGAGGCCACCTAATCCAAAAGCTTAATAACCCTATGAGTTTGAGTCCAACTATACTATATTAATCATTCACACTTATTACATATTCAACCTGTCCACAATACTCATAATTGTATACTCAAAAAAATTCGCTCATTCTTATCGGTTTAAGCTTTTAAAAAGTGCGGTTATTTATCATATATATCTTAAACTCGTGAACTCACCCACCCTTTGCTCATGAGGGAGGAGGTGCTAATTCGTAACATGATGTATTGTATGCTTAAGAAATATATTTACTTTAAATGTGTATTGACAGGCATGGAGACTATGGAATGAAGGAAAAGAATTGGAATTTGTCAACCCTTTGTTGATGGAGTCATGCCCGACAACAAAAGTTTTAAAGTGCATGCATATTGGGCTTTTGTGTGTGCAAGAGGATCCAGCGGATAGACCCACGATGTCATATGTGCTTGTTCTGTTGGGAAACAAATCAGTTTCTTTTCCTCACCCAAAACAACCTCTATTTGTTGTGGCTTGAGTCATTCAGACTGATTACATTCCCACAACTAATCCTTCTGTAAATCACCTTACTGTTTCCAGTCTTTTGCCTCGATGATGACTAGTCACAAGATTTCCGCGCTTCATGTTATATAGCATGCTAATAAACTAATGAAATTGTATCATATTTCTGGAATATTATAGAAAATAAAAGGATCTTGCACAAGATTTATTAATTGAATAATTTAGATTTGTATATAATAAACTTTTACAGTAAAGTGTTGGTTATTTTTCGATGGCTATATATATGACTTAATTAGTGGGCTTGTAAATTGTAAATGATGAATAATTGGTAGTATCATGAAACCATGAACATTTTCATTTGCCAAAAGCTTATACCAAATTTAATCTGGGACATTTGTCCAAACAATCATGTCCAACAAAAGAACTTGGGACTCCCTCCTCCCACCTATCCATTTATCATCCAAGCCCACCAAGACTAAACGACTAAACAGACCAGATAGCATCGGCCTTTATTCCATTGTATACTTTCTTGTCGTAAAGTCATTACAGAGTACGATTGTTATTCGGCTTTATATCCCTATTGGGTAAGTAATTAATCCTCTATCTCCCAGAGTCCCACTCCCAGTACGCTTTGTTTTTTTCTTCGCATGGTACCATAGCGAGGAAACAACCTGGCCAGAACAGAATTGTTTGCCGAATTTTTCATCGCAGAAGCCAGAAGGTCTTTCTTCTGAACTACATTTTTTTTTATATCAAAATTTAATAATAATTTATCACAAATTTAATAATAATTTTAAGAGACACGTCAAAACAAAGGAAAGGGTCAAGGTGGTCTTTTCCTAGAGAGGAATTTTCATTTTTGATTTGGTAATTAATTGAAATCTTAAGTTGGAAAACTGGTCTCCCTCTCTAGATTTCCCGGTAATGGAATTTTCTTTTTGGATTTGGAATTTTAAAGTCTAATGAACCTAGTCTGACAAACTGTGAGATTCGGTCCTCTCAAATCTAAATATCCAGTTAATGGTCAAGATCTATCTAGAGATCTTGAGGCCATAAATAAGGCATATGTCTTATTAATAAAAAATAATAATAAAATATTATATATATTTTAAAAATAATTAAATAATAATAATAATAAATTAAAAAAGAAAAATTAAAAGGGCTAATTAACAATACATTGGGGTAGGGCTTTTGGCTGCATGGTCTGCAGGTGTTTCAACCACCCTACCAACCACCCCCAAGGGCCAAATCATAAAAAAAAAATAAATAAATAATAAAAAAAAAAAAAAACGAAGAAGAAGAATGATTAGGGCCATGGGGTGGCTCTAAGGGCTGGAGAAGGATCCCCTCCATTTCAAATGAAATGGAGGGGATTTCCATCATTTTGAGATATTTTTGCTCTCAAAATAAAAGTAAAATGACAAAATTGTCCCCTTAAATATAATTAAATGGATCCTCTCCATTTCATTTGTCCTCCAACTATTTATTTTTTATTTTTTTGTTTTTAAATTATTTTTAAAATATATATAATATTTTATTATTATTATTATTTTTTTATTAATAGGACAGATGTCCCATTTATGGCTTCAGGATCTCTCTAGAGAGATTCTGACCATTAATCGGATATTCTCCAGTCCAAAATAGACTGGAGACGATCCTCTTCCCAATCAGTGTGGGCCTCTCTCAGTAGATATTTCAAGCCTAAGTGTCCCAATCCCAAACACCTTCCATGAATCTCTACAGCTCCCACCAATCTTTTGTTAATTGACTAAAATTGTTTTGACCCACTTTCAAACATTCTTTTTGACTGCCATAACCCATCCCAGAAACTACATAATACAATTACAGTAGAATAAGCAAATGTATAAGGCCCATATTTTGTATAGAAATGTGGCCCCAACATTGCTGCCGTCTGGCGTCTACCGATAGTGATATGAAAACTCCTGCTCCTTTACAAGAGTTGAATATTAGAATAACGCGGTTTACTTGATTTTGACATAAGCACTTGTCGAAGAAATTACCCTTTTGATTGAATTATTACAGGACTCCAAGAATGGAATTTTTTGGCTAAGGTATAGCAGAAACATAAACTCCTTCAGCTACCATATTGAGAGATTTGGCCATTATCATAGTAGACAAGCCCTCAAAGTAAAATATGATTCATTCCCATATTGTTCGACAAGTTATTCGACTGTTTATGCTTTATGTTTTCCTCACCCTCTTCTGTAATCTGGCCTATGCCCAACCCCCGTATTCCAATTGTTCAGGAACTAGTAACTATGAAGGTAATATTACATTATTTCAGAACAATCTCCAAGATGTCCTCTTGTCTTTACCCTCGAATGCTTCTGTTTCCAAATTCTATAATACCTCCAAAGGAAATGACCCAGATGGAGTTTATAGTCTTTACATGTGCCTCAACTATGTTACTAATGAAACCTGCCAGACATGCATAACAACCGCTACAAAAGACATTTTGGACCGTTGTTCAAACACAACAGAAGCAGTTGTATGGGAGGAGGTATGCCAAATGCGTTTCTCCAACAAAAATTTCTTTGGCCAATTGAATATCGCAGGAAACTATATTGGCCTAGATAACAAGCAGAAAATTGCAGAACCAGAACTGTTCAAATCTGTTGTGAACGAGATATTGAATAATCTTACTAAGAGGGCAGCTTTCAATCTTTCAGCCAACATGTATGCTACTGGGGAAGTACCCTTTCAAGATAAGACAATATATGCTCTAGTGCAGTGCACCAGAGACTTATCCGCTGATGGGTGTAATTCATGTCTTCAGGGGGCCATAACAGATGTTTTAACTTGCTGCTATTTCTCTGTTGGGGCTAGACTTCCTAGTCGTAGTTGCTACTTGAGGTATGAGCTATATAACTTCTATAATGGATCTGGAGCTTCCAGTTCAACTAATGAGCAAGGAGGAAGTAAGTATTTGTCAACAACACTACTTTTTTTTAACACAAATTACTTTGATTATAGTAATAATTCGTATGTGGTAATCAATAATGGACTCCGAATGATTGCTTTCAAATGCAGGCAGTGGATGGACAACATGGATGATGGTAATCCTTGCAGTTGTATCAGCATGCTTGGTGATAGTACTTCTGGGTTCCTGCATCTTTTGCCTTATGATGAGGAAAAAAGCTAAAAAAGGTAAAGACGACTTCTTATAGCAGCAAGTTTTTGTAATTCTGTTTTCACTATTGAGACTTCCATATTCTTTTCTGTTCAGGGGAAAGAGAAATTATAATTAGTCAACAAGCAAATGTCTCAAACTTCCAACACACCAATTTTCAAGGAAGATATGATCCGAACGCCCAGGAATCCCCTCATATTGATTTGGCATCTTTACTAGCAGCTACCAACAACTTCTCTGATTCAAATAAGCTTGGGGAAGGTGGTTTTGGCCCAGTTTACAAGGTTATAATTGAAAACAGCCTATTCTTGTTTATGTTAATGATCACGAAAATGTCGATCGCCTCTTTTATGTTAATCAGGAAAAGGAAATGAACTTTTGTAGGGTATACTCTGTGATGGAAAGGAAGTAGCAGTTAAGAGGCTCTCTTACTGTTCAGAGCAGGGTACAGAGGAATTCACAAATGAAGTTCTATTAATAATGAAGCTTCAACACAAAAATCTTGTCAGGCTACTTGGGTTCTGCACAGAGCGAGAAGAAAAACTGCTTGTTTATGAATTCATGCCCAACAGTAGCCTGGATGTCTTTCTCTTTGGTTCGTTAATATCTTCCCCACTCTTTTTGTTGTTTTAATGGGCACTCGAATCAACTTTGTAAACATTCACGCATAGACCAATGAATTGAATTACTTTCAACTTTTAATGGTTAGATCCAAGGAGACGTGCACAACTCAATTGGAGCAGAAGACTTATTATAATAAGCGGAATTGCACGAGGAATTCTTTATCTCCATGAGGATTCTCGACTTAGAATCATTCATAGAGACCTAAAAGCTAGCAATATATTGTTGGACTACGACATGAATCCTAAGATCTCAGACTTTGGAATGGCAAGGATCTTTACTGGCAATGAAGGTGAAGCTAATACTGCTAAAATAGTTGGAACATAGTAAGTAAATGCATTTAAGATTAGTGTGCCTTTGGTTATTTAATTATATATATGTTAACTTTTTTTTTTTTTTTTAATATGCTTTGAATAGTGGATATATGGCCCCAGAGTATGCTATGGAAGGATTATATTCCATTAAGTCAGATGTTTTTAGCTTTGGAGTACTCTTGCTTGAGATCATAACAGGAAGAAGAAATGCCGGCTTCCATTGGTCAAAACGTGCTCCTAGCCTCCTAGCATATGTAAGGTTTTGTTTGGCTAAAGTCTAGTCTTTACTTTTAGAGTTGATACTAAGTAGAAGTGGCAATTCGTGTTAGCAGGTTATATCGAAGCATGAGTATAATATTATATAAGTTAATCATAATTTGACCTATTTAATTATATGGGTCAGACCCCTTGCCTCTAAATTGTTAATTTCGTGTTGAGTTCTTAAGTTGTGTCAAAATGGGTATAAGAATATATATCTTAATTTTAATCAGACCCATTTAATTAAATGAGTTAAATTGCTTAAACTTAACTAACTAATTTCGTGTTTAGTACCTATTGAGTTCATAAGTTGTGTAAAAATTAGTCAGACCTAATATTGGGTTAAAAATTGTCTAAACGCATTAAATAATGGTGCAGGCATGGCAATTATGGAACGAAGGGAAAGCAATAGAGATGATGCATCCTTTATTGAATGACTCATGCTACCCAGATGAATTTCTAAAAAACATTCATATTGGATTGTTGTGTGTTCAAGAAGATGCAAATGATAGACCAACCATGTCTTCTGTTGTAGTAATGTTGAAAAATGAAAGTATAACTCTTTCCCAACCTCAACGACCTGCGTTTTCTGTTGGAAGATTCACTGATCACTATGAAACAAGTCACGACTCTATCAACGGTTTATCGGTTTCCAATATTGGGCCTCGGTGATGGAACCCATAAGCGGATTTGAAACTTCATTAATGCCTTATCTTCTGTGCTGTACATCAATATATGTTTGTATTTGCATGTAATTAAGTTAATTAACCTCTATAATATTATTTTATAATATATGTATTTGCACATGTAATATTTAATTTGTTAGATCCAATGAATGAAAGTGATTTCAAAGTTTGTCTTCTCCTTGAATTCCAGAGAAAGACTCCTAATATTCCACGTCAATTGTCGAGGTTAATACATCATTGTTAGTTCTTGTATTGGCTTAATTCAGTTCCAAAATGCAAAAGTTACTGTCCACGGGCTCAAACAGTACTGTTATAGAATGCTCAGAATCAAATCTCTACCGTTCATAATGTAGATTCATGTGTCATGAACATTTTACAAAATTTCAGCTCAATCGGACCACAAATGCCCATCGATCGGAGCTATTGATCAAGGCTGGACAACATTTCCAAAATGTTGTTTTCTCCCCACTGCAGGCCATGTTCGGATAGGGTGCTAGGCTGTTCGGACAAGCTTTCCAGCAAGCATATTTTTGCTCCACAAGGCCCTATTCGGATAGCCCATTAACCTGTTCGGACACTCCGTACCTATTATGCCCAAAAACGTGTTTTTAGTGGGCCCAGGTCTAGGGTTTGATGTACTGATATATATACATCATTATAGAAGAGAGATACACGAATTTTCGCCCCCAGAGAGTTCGTCGGAGGCTATGCTAAGAAAGATCATATGTGGTGAATGTTAAATTGAATCTCTTATAGTTTTAGTTATTTATTTGATAAATCTACGGTTGAGAAATCTATCGGAAGGGTCCGATAAAGAAAAATCACGTTGAAGAAGATTGTGAGTAAGGAGGCGAGCTGTAGGCTTGTCGATCTTACAGAGCCAAAGTCTTGCAAATGGTTGTTAGTGTTCCTAGTGTCTGTAATCTCTGGATAATCTTTTGATAGTAATTTCCTGGGTTTAGCTGCCCCAGAGAGGTCTTACTTTTATATCGGTTTCTAAAAAGTTTCCTCTTCGTCACCAAAATCCTTGTGTGTGATTGTTTATATTTTGATGATTGTTTGCTTAGATTTAAATATTGTTAATTTCGCATTAATTGGGGTTTCGGAGTCGTTAAGTGTTTTTCAATCATTAATTAACTTGTGAGAACACGCCAAAGACTTTAAAATTTCCAATAAGGATTGCCAAAAAGGACAGGTGTGGCCCAGCTTCTTCCACCAGCTTGAGGTGCTGGATTGAGCATCCATGCTGACCTCGCACTTGTCTTGTGTAATTGAACTATTGGCCGAAGGGAAAATGCCAAGAATTATTTTCTTATTGTAATAGATATATCTAAATTTGTTCCTATTTGCTCCATTGGCTGTGAACTATGCCTCATGAAGCGGAGGTCATTAGTTTGAATCCCCATTTCCCTTCCGTTGTGTGGACATGTAAAAAAAAAAAAAAAAAAAAGATGTATCTCAATTTATTTCAAAAATAAATGAATAGAAATCGAATATATTAGAGCTTTAATCACATGACCTGATTCTTAAAGGTCATGCCATTAGGTTTAAAGGTAGAATAAACAACAAACAAAGAATTCAACTTATATTATAGCTACCAAAAAATATATATATATATATTCAACTTATAATATAGAGTAAACCTCTTTATAAGTCCCTGTACAAGGGATTAGGTGACAATATTATTTATCAATACTAATAAATTAATAATGTCTTTCATTCATTGATATGAGGACTAAATAATTAGTATATTTTGTCTCTAATAAATAGCTCAATCAACTGAAAATCACGTTTTATGAAGCAGTTATTATTTTTCTGTAAACACTTTAAGCCCTTTCGCTGTAAAACCTACTCATGAAGTGGACAACCTTAGCCATTTCTCTAGCCCTTTTCCCTCATCCCATCGGATTGGAAATGCTTGTGGAGTTTAAAACTGCAGCATAGGTTGAAACATATTTTTTGGAAGATCACATGGACCATCCTCTTGGTGTCATCCTCAAGACCCTAACTGATGCAATGGTGCAAGCCACAGTCTGGGTTACTGGGTGGGAGAGAAAGAGGTCATTTTTGGCTCGATCAGCTGGCTTTTGGTTTTGTCGTTTTGGTGTGAGTGAAGTCGATCGTGTAGGAACGACTTTAAAAAATTATCTCAATTTTTTTTTTCCTTTTTCTAATAAAAATTTAAAATTATTTTCTATTTTATATCACATCAATATTTTTCTTTTTTCCATAGAAGTTGTAGAAGTCTATAGACGTATCTCGTGAGGCCGGCGTGAACGATTTACAATACTTTTAAAAATTCCAATAAAATTTAACAAAAAGACAAAAACCTATGACCAAATTCATCAAGACTTTTCCAATAACTCTGCATAACGACTGTTAAGAGAAAAAGAAAAAAGAACTTATCAAAAGAAATGATTCAGAGACAAAAACAAAAAAACAAAAAAAGAAAGACTTTTCTTTTTTGTTTCTCAATATTAATATATTGATCAAAAATCAGAATCATCACTCATCACTGCATGCGTGTGCAACTGTAATGAATGCTGTCAATTGTTAAAAAAAAAAAAAAAGTTTTTTTTTTTTTTAACATATCAATTAGTTAAACAACATTTAGCTAGCCGAATAAAAATGCTCTTAAAAGACAGAATAAAATTTTTAGAAAAAAGCTCATTTTCAAATTTCTCCCAAAATACAGTTTTAGACTTTTTATTTATTATTTTATATCAAAAAGTTTAAAAAATATTAATTAATTTTTTTTTTTTATCAAACAAACTCATTTTTACTTGACATAATTTTTTTTTTTTTTTAATGTATTAAAGGTCCGTTTATGCTTGCAATTTCAAAAAGTGCGATTAAAAATAACGATTTTAAAACATGCGATTTTGGAATGTGATATTTAAAAACCTAGTTCGAGCATCTCAATTCAAAAAATAAAATAAAATTGTATAGTACTTCTCAATTCAAAAAATAACTCGGAAAGTGAAATACAAGTCTTGAGGCTGACTACTGACTAGGGCTCACGTGTGTAACGTGTGTTGACTGGACAAAATCAAGTCATTCATGCAATATAAGCTCAGTCATATAACTCGACTACCAGCCGCCTGAAAAGTCATTTATTTAGATATAAAGTCCTTAAGACAAAATCAAACTATCAATTATAATACTTAAACAAGAAAAAACAAAATTGAAAATAATGTTCGAGATTGATGAGCTACAAGCAACAATCACTCGGAAAGTGAAATACAAGTCTTGATGCGGACTACTGACTAGGGCTCATGTGTGTAATGTGTGTTGACTGGACAAAATCAAGTCATTCGAGCAACATAAGCTTAGTCATATAAGTCGACTATCAGCCGCCTGAAAAGTCATTTGTTTAGATATAAAGTCCTTAAGACAAAATCAAACTATCAATTATAATACTTAAACAAGAGAAAAAAAATCGAAAATAATGTTCGAGATGAGCTCCAAGCAACAATAAAAAGTTACAAGGAAATTTAATAAGAATAATACTATATATTAGACAAGTATCTATGTTTTATTTATCAAAATTAATATAATTTGGTAGACCAAAATAAATTTTATTTTTAGAAAATATCACATCACGTCAATTTTGGTGTAGGTTGATACTTGTTTAGTATATATTAATTTTCATTTAAATAGCATCTCTCTTTAAATAATGTTAATCGATTATTTGACTCTTATATATTGATGGAAGCCGATGGCTATTCAATAAAGAAAAAAAATAAAGGAAAATTACAGTTTACCCCCCAAAGTTGACAGCGTTTTTCAATTCGAACACTAAAGTTTTAATTTTTGCAATTCACCCCCCAAAGTTCCAAATTTTTGCAATTTGACCAATTGTATCCAAAACTTTCCATATTGCCCCTAATTTTTATTTTTTATAAAAAATAAAAATAAATAAAAATCTGGGTGGCCGTAGCCACTCCTTCGGCAATCTGGCCATTTTTGTACCCCAAATTTTTTTTTTAAAAAAATAAAAAATAAAAATCATGGGCAATATGGGAATTTTGGGATAATATTGGTCGAATTGAAAAAAAATTGGAACTTTGTGAGAGTGAATTGCAAAAATTGAAACTTTGATGTTTGAATTGAAAAACGCTGTCAATTTTAGGGGGGTAAACTGTAATTTTTCTAAAAAATAAAAATAACAAGGACAAGGGGCTTGGGTTAGTCAAATCAAGTAAAATCTTTTTCGATCAGTCGGTATCCAGCTACAGCGCTGAAGTTTCTGTGTAATGTTCAACGGTTTAACATGCCACAAGTTTGAAGATAAAATCTGTCTTTTGATTGGGTGGCTTTCCTTTTTTTGGAAAATTCTGGTTGTCGAATAGTAATCCAAGGATGAAATTTCATGCAGGCAGCATCTAAAGAGCTTTTATGCTTGATCAGATGTCAGGCTACTTTAATTTCCATCTAAAGCAACCATTCAATGGAAAAAAATATAGTTTCAGCTATGCTTTTCTTAATTATACCACTTTTAATGCGCCCTGTCCTTGCCAGTGGAGATCCTGTCTATACCTTTTGTAACCCAGAGTCCAGAAATTACGCACTCAGCAGCCCATTTGAAAACAATCTAAACCTCCTTCTTGAGTCATTGCCATCCAATACTTCGGTAAAAGGTTTCTACAACAACTCTACTGGGGAAGACCCAGACGAAGTCTATGGTCAAGCTCTTTGTAGAGGAGATGTCAACTCCACAGTTTGCCGGGATTGCATAAAGAATGCAAGCCAGGAAATCTTGAAGCAGTGCAAGACTGAAGATGCAACGATTTGGTTTAAGCTTTGTCAAGTTCGCTACTCCGGGCAGAATTTCTCTTCCTTTATGGTTTATTTTGGAATGTATCCAGACCAGAATAATCTGGAGAAAAATCTATCAATTAATCCAGTTCGTTTTGATAAAGTATTAACCTACTTAATAGATAACATCTCAAGCGAGGCTGCGTTTGATCCATCGAAACGCATGTTTGCAACAGGGGAAATTAAATTTTCGAGGGAGAAAACAATTTATGGTCTTGTACAATGTACTTGGGACATCTCTGAAAGCTCCTGTTATAGTTGTCTGGTGCAGGCATTAGGAGATCTTCATGCATGCTGCGATTCACGCCAAGGTGGAATTATTGTTACTGCGAATTGTAATGTGAGGTTTCAGCTCTACCAATTCTACAACGCCTCAAGTGTGTTCTTAACCTACCCAAGTTCCAAAGGTAAGGAAATAAGAATTTTCGCTGATTGAGTTCCTTTAAAATAGCGGTCTTGGTGAATCGAAATCTTCTTATGGAAAAGCAGGGCCTAAATTGAAGATTTGGATGGTTGTGGTGATTGCTTGTATCCCAATATCGATTATAGCGGTTCTTGTTGGGTCTTGTGCTGTTTATCATGGGAGGAACAAGAGAACACAAAGAGGTGAATTTATCTTACTGGCTAACTACTAATTACCACCATAATTATTTACCAACAACCAGATAATTTCATGTTTATTTGCAGATGATGAGAGAAGCCAGAGCGCACTATTACATGAGCTGGCAAGCCCCACTGGAGTTGCCATTACACAAAATGGTGAATTGGTGAGTGCTGAAGAACTGTCATTCATGGATCTATTGACAATAGTGGCAGCTACAGACAACTTTTCAGAATCAAATAAGCTCGGAAAAGGTGGCTTTGGCACTGTCTACAAGGTAACACCAACTTTTCTATTTCTTTGTCATGGCCTAATTATTGCTTCATATAGATGGGGCCTGAATTTATTTATGCATGATTCTCCTTGCAGGGTGTGCTACCAGATGGTAAGGAAGTAGCAGTTAAAAGGCTGTCAAGAAAGTCATGGCAAGGCTTAGAGGAACTTAAAAACGAGGTCATACTTATTGCAAAACTTCAACACCGAAACCTTGTGAAGCTCTTGGGATGTGGCATAGAGGGAGAGGAAAAGCTGCTTATCTACGAATTCATGCCCAATAGAAGCCTTGACTTCTTTATCTTTGGTTTCTTCTTTGACCATTATTTCTTAGTAACTTTTTTTTGTCAATTTAAACTTTTCTATATATCAAATCAAACGGCCTAAGTTTAAATCTTATCTTTGTTATTTACAGATTCAAAAAAACGCACTGAGCTTGACTGGAAGACATGCTACAACGTTATTGTTGGTATTGCTAGAGGACTTCTTTACCTTCACGAGGACTCCCGTCTTAAAATCATTCATCGGGATCTAAAGCCCAACAATGTATTGTTGGACCATGAAATGGTCGCTAAAATATCAGATTTTGGCATGGCAAGGATCTTTGGTGAAAACCAATACTCGGCTAACACTCAAAGAGTTGTCGGAACATAGTGAGTCTACTACTTTTCTTTCTTGTGTAAGTTTTTTGCCCAATTTGTTTGTTTTCTTTTATTAAAAAAAAAAAAAAAAAAAAATCATGGTAATGCTATGTATGCTCAAAACAGTGGATACATGGCTCCCGAATATGCAATGGAGGGACTATTTTCTGTAAAATCCGATGTATTCAGTTTTGGCGTGATATTACTTGAGATTATTAGCGGGAAGAAAAATAGCGGCTTCTACCTCACGGAGCATGCGCAGACACTGCTTGCATATGTATGTTTCTTTTGTTGGCACAAGAGTGGAGAGGCCACCTAATCCAAAAGCTTAATAACCCTATGAGTTTGAGTCAAAAAAAAAAAAAAAAAAAACGTATTTTTTACCAATTGGTCCCTCCCCAAAAAAATTTTGGCCCTTGGTCCCTGAGTCCAACTATGCTATATTAATCATTCACACTTATTACATATTTTCATTATGGATCTCAAACCTGTCCACAATACTCATAATTATATACTCAACAAATTTACTTAATTTTATAAGTTTAAGCTTTTAAAAAGAGCGGTTATTTATCATATCTTAAACTCGTGAACTCACTCACCCCTTGCTCATGAGGGAGGAGGTGCTTCGTATAGCATGCATAAGAAATATATTTACTTTAAATGTGTATTGACAGGCATGGAGACTATGGAATGAAGGAAAAGAATTGGAATTTGTAGACCCTTTGTTGATGGAGTCATGCCAGACTACAGAAGTTTTAAAGTGCATGCATATTGGGCTTTTGTGTGTGCAAGAGGATCCAGCGGATAGACCCACAATCTCATCTGTGCTTACTCTGTTGGGAAACGAATCAACATCTCTTCCTCACCCAAAACAACCTCTATTTGTTGTGGCTAGAGTCATTCAGACTAATCACATTCCCACAACTAATCCTTCCGTAAATCACCTTACTATTTCCGGTCTTTCACCTCGATGATGACTACTCACAAGATTGCCCCCCTTTGTGTTATATAGCATGCTAATAAACTAATGAAATTGTATCATTGGAAATGGGTCATGTATATGTGATACATGTAGGCAAGGAATATGAAATAGAATCTAACATCAGATTATATATCTTGAATAAAAATAAATAAAAAAACTGCAGAAATTACAGCAAAATGCCAAAACAAAAATTCTCAAATCTAATGATAAATTTAAAGGGGACATCAATTTTAGAGAAATAAAAGGGAGATAGGAATCTTGAATATAGCATTATAAATATATTAGACTTTTACGGATGGCCCTGTGACTTAGTGGGCTTGTAAATTGCAAATGATGAATAATTCGTTCTTTTATGAAACTATGAACATTGTCATGTGAAGCGATAATACCAAATTTAAACTAGGCCCGTTTGTCCAAGCATAGCCCATTTGTGAAGTTAAACACTTTTTTTTTTCCCTTCGCATCTGTCTAGTGTCTACTTTTCATCCAAGCCCACCAAGACAATAGCTCCTGCTTTTTTTGGTAGCTTAGATACGACTACCTAATTAATATAAGTTGTTATGGATCGATATTACTTTCTTTTTTTTTTTTCTTCTTCTAATCAAATAACGAAAAGTGGGTTATAGATTAAAAGACTACAAAAGGGGTGGGCACCCCGGCAACAAAGCCCAAATGGTAAACACAGTATAAATAATCAGGTCCAAAAGGACCCAACAGCAAGCAATGGTATTGCGCATGCATGGTCTCAAAAGAATTATAAACAAGCTGGGCCTTTTTCTGCACTACACAAGGCAGTGACAAATAGCAAAAGAATTCAGTAAAGAGTGTGTTGCCGTAAAGGCAACAACCGCCGTTAAATACTTGTTGCAAGGCAGACATTGCAGAAAACCGAATCAGAGCCATTGAAGGCTAACAACCAGCAATAGAAATCTCCCCCACAAGATCCAACCATTTTAGTGCAAGGAGATTATAACCCACAAAAAGCAACAAATACAACAAAGAAAAATAGAAAAGCTCCAAAAACAAGCTTCAACAAAAAAACACCCACACATAAACAACATACAAACAGCTAAAGAAAGTGATTGGCACTATGTACCCCTTTTTTTTTGTTTAATTGAATTCGGGAAAGAGTTATAACGGATGATCCTTACCACTTTTGATCTGAAACGAAGAGAGAGTGAAAAATCCTAAACAACAAAAAATTGAAAAAAAATATGAGCTCTCCAACAATAAACTCAAAACGAAAACAACAATACGAAATTACAAATAAATAGTAAAAGATAAGACAAACAAATGTCTCGGTCCTCTCAATAAGGCCGCATATAATAGTAACAGAAGTAAAAGAGACACAGATTAAGACGAACCTATCTGAACGCTCATTTCAAAACAACATCAACCATTGAAAGAAGGCTGAAGCGGTACTTATTTCTTACGTGGCAAGTACTTGCATTTGAATATGATTCAGACTTGATGATGTTTGATTACAAATACTGTTGAAGAAGGAAATATCAGCAACGGTCATAAATTAAATGAGAAAATAAATCCACTACGTTAACGATTTCCTTGTATAGAAGATCACAACATCAATTCTCAACGGCTATGTAAACCAAAATTTCTATATAAATACATTCTCATGTAAATCGATTATTATCAAGTAAATATTCAAGTATTTTCTTATATTGGTTTTTTTCATAGTATCAGAGCGTGCAAAAACTCTGTTTCTGTAATTGAAAAACAAAGTCTCATTTTTTTTTCTTACCTACTGCACTTAGTTTCTTTCTCTGTTACAGTATCTCGAAAATATCTTGCCCGATTACTTTAGGGGCTAGTCTCACTCGTTTTCGCCGGTCAGAAAACGTTCGGGTCGTCAGTGGTCCTCGTTGGTCAGAGGCCACCATTTTTCAGCGTCATGAGAGCGACCCAGTGGTGGTTGTTTGGTCAGAGGTCACCAATCCACACCCCAATGATTTTCCCATTCCGATCCTTGCTTAGAGGTCCTCCCCACTCCAACTCGCACTCAACCCGTGCTTATTGGTGTTGCGGCTGCTGGTCCTCCCACTCCCGTCGCACACCCACACCGTAGCCACCGACCCACAATCAGAATTTCTCTTCCATATTTTTTTTGGCCTACTCCGGTCTGCCCGTTCAGATTCACCCAGATTACACCTCCGCTTGAGCACATTTGGTACTCCTTTGTGCATTCTGTAACAGCATCAAAGAGGAAGGAGATCCCCTTTTCAGCTTTTAGGTAAATTCTTGCTTTAGCTCTCTTCTTTTCCCTTTTTTTTTTTTGGTTGGATCAGACCTATCTCATAAGTGGAACCATTTATCCTCTTATTTACTAAGCCCAAAACCAGTAGCTTCTTATTTCGTTTTTTTTTTTTTTTGTCCAAGCTCACTTATTATCTATAGAAGCCCACAATCCAATTTGCCTCCCTGTTATACTACATGTAGTTTAGGCTGGTCACACATCACCCTAAGCGACAAGTAGTTTAGTGTCACACCAAAAAAAAAAAAAAAAAAAATCATGATTGAAACTACAACTCCCACAGCCTCTACAGTGTCTATACCTCCTTGCCAAGATCCCAATCATCATCTATACCTCCACCATTCCGATCACCCTGGTGTGGTATTAGCATCTTAGTCTCTTAATGGAGACAATTATCAAACTTGGAGCCGGGCACTCATTATGGCTCTCAGCGCCAAGAACAAGCTCGGATTTATTGATGGGACCATCTCTCCACCAGTAGCCTCCTCCGACGATTTTCCACAATGGAGCCGTTGCAACAATATGGTAAAATCTTGGTTATTAAATTCCATTTCTAATGACATTTGCACTAGTGTTATTTATTGCAACCTTGCAAGCGACATTTGGTCGGATCTTAAAGAGCGATTTTCTCAAGTGAATGGTCCTCGCATGTTTCAACTCGAGCAAGATAACAGCACCCTCGTTCAAGGCACTATGCCTATTGCCACATACTTCACAAAATTCAAAGGGTTATGGGATGAACTATCAGCACTTCAGCCCACCTCCCCTTGCACCTGTGGCGCACTAAAGGAAGGCCTCAAACTACAACAATGTCAGCGTACTATCAAATTTCTCATGGGTCTCAATGAGTCATATGCAGCTGTTCGGGGACATATCCTCTTGATAGAACCATTGCCTTCAGTAAGTCGTGCATATGCCTTGGTCCTTCAAGAGGAACGCCAACGTAGCATTACCATCCCACCCACCATTGAGGGCATTGCCCTGGCTGCAAAAGGCAATCTACCACCACGAAAGGACAGTCGATCTATTTTTCAAAAGAAGGAAAGACCGAAATGCACTTATTGCGGTCGTGATGGCCACACTACTGAGCGGTGCTACCAACTTAATGGATTCCCTCCTATTCGTCGCAAGATTGACTCAGGCTCAGGCTCTAGCCTTAAGCCCTGTGCTCATCAAGTTTCCACTACCAGTAGTTTTCCTTTTACACCTGATCAATGCCAACAGCTCTTTGCAATTTTGAATAATGTCACTCCACAACAGTCCATGGCCCACCGAGCAGGTGGTACCGAACCATCTCTTTCAGGTATGTCTTCTGTTTTATCTAATAATTCATTATGGATTCTTGATAGTGGTGCTACTGATCATATGGTTTGTTCTCCCACTGCCTTAACCCAGTCATATCCTATCCATGGTGGTACTGTCCAATTACCTGATGGCTCATATGCTTCCGTAACTCACATTGTGACTTTCTCACCATCACTCATTCTTTATAATGTCCTTTTGTGTTCCTACTTTTCATTTTAACCTAATCTCTGTACGTACACTATGTCGGACATTGCATTGTCGCATTATTTTTTCTTCTGATTTTTGTCTTATTCAGGACCTTCGCTCGATGGTCTGGGCACTGAGCGAGATGGCCTGTATCACTTCACTAACACGAGACCCTCACGGTGTCAGGTGGCAAAGTCAACCTCACAGCTTTGGCATCACCGATTAGGTCACCTCTCCAATAAAGTTTTGTCATATCTTTCCAATAATGTATCTGAAATTTGTAGTTCAAATTCAGAACAATGTTTTGTTTGTCCTCTAGCAAAGCAAACACGTATACCGTTTCCAACTAGTCATATTTCTTCTATTGCACCTTTTGCATTAATACATGTTGATATTTGGGGTGGTTACCACACATCTTCAATTAATGGGGCACATTATTTTCTGACCATTGTTGATGACTACACCCGATATACATGGGTATATTTGATGCAACATAAATCTGAGGCTCGCTCTCTTCTCCAATCCTTCATTAACCTTGTCGAGAACCAATTCTCGACTACCATCAAAATTATTCGTAGTGACAATGGCCCTGAATTCACTATTCCATCCTTTTATTCTTGCAAAGGAATCATCCATCAAACCAGTTTTGTCTCTACTCCCCAACATAATGGAGTTGTTGAACGCAAGCATCGTCATCTTCTCAACATGTCCCGAGCCTTACTTTTTCAAGCCCACTTACCCACACGTTTCTGGGAAGACGCTATCCTTACAGCTACCTATTTGATCAATAGAACGCCTACCCCCCTCCTATCTGGAAAATCTCCATATGAAAAGTTACACAACTCGAAACCTCAATACAATCACTTGCAAGTTTTCGGTTGTTTATGCTTTGCTTCCACTCATTCACAAAATCCATCAAAACTTGACCCTCGTGCCATACGATGTGTCTCCCTCAGTTATCCTTATGGTCAGAAAGGATATCGTCTATATGATCTTGATCACCACAAAACTTTTATATCTCGTGATGTCATTTTTCATGAAGATCATTTTCCTTTTGCCAAAACTCCCACTGAGCAATCTCTACAGGTCTTACCTATCCCTTTTGACATTCTTGATAATGTCATTACCGCTTTGTCACCTGTTGTTGAAGCTCAAGTTGCCCCTTCCACCATCTAGACTTCTGCTTCTCCTTGTCCGGTCACTTGGCGATCCACTCGGTCGACCCAGCCACCTGTATACTTACGTGATTTTCATCTTGCACAGGCTTTGCCGTCTCGTCCTACTCAATCATCTGAATCAGCGTTGGTGCATTCGTCAGGTAACCCTTACTCCCTTGATGTCTTTTTATGTAACAATCTCATATAGCGGAAAAACTGTAATTATCAATACAAAAAAATACTGTTAAAATACTTTTCTTTATACAAAAATACCCAAAGCTATGTCGTACAAGGCATTTATACAAATCTATCAGACAGTCTAAACTCTAGACAAAACTTAACCAACTTGGAATCTCTGTACATCTCAATATGAATCTCTAATCACAACTGCATAATTACCTTGATTTTCCATTCTTGCAAGCACTACAAAAAACTGTGAAGTAGTGAGTCAATTGATTTCCGATAATATAAATCATTGTTGAATCATATATAGCAAAATGCTAGACAAGTTATAAAACCACAAAAATCCGTATTATTGGATATCAATATCATACTTAGTAAGTAAGAATACTTACAGTGGATTACATGAATGGATCATCAAAGGTAATTACTTGAAACCCGTTCTGCTGCAGTTAGTCCATACCCATAACAATCCCTTCACTGACTTTCTCTCTCTCTCTCTCTCTCTCTCGCCTAAACTTTCTTTCTTCCTCTTCAGCTCTCTGTCTTAAATTTCCCATCTCACTCTCGGTTTCTCTTGTGTTCTTTCTTTCTTGTAGCGCTTGGTCTCGCCCTTTCTCTCTCGGTTCTGAGTAAACACTCTTAAAAGAAAAAAGACCGAGTAAAAAGCGGAAGAAGGAAGAATATATGCAAGAGATGGGAGAGGAGATGAGTGGTGAAAATTGTGAAGGAGAAGAGTTCTATTTATAGGAGAAAATCAAACACTATTCTACCTTCAATTTACAATTATACCCTCATTTTACTATTTCACCAACCCTATACTATTTCACCAACCCTATACTATTCTACCAACCCTATACTATTCTACCTACTCTATACTATTCTACCTTCTTATTCTACCATCCTTATACCTACCATTTACTATCCTATTATTTCACCAATTACCATTCATACAATATCATAAATTTCTCAAGAATTAATATCATTGCCTAATATGAATATTAATATAATCATAGCATCAAATTAATATCTCTAAAATAAGACTTTAAAAATCTGGGGTGCTACATTTTATCTTACACATGTCTCTCTAACCACCATCGTGCCTTTACCATTGCTATTTCCCTTGCACAAGAGCCAAAGTCGTTTTTGCAGGCCATGCAAGATTCTAAATGGCGTGATGCTATGCATGTTGAGGTGGATGCTCTTGAGTCGACTCAGACATGGACTCTAACTCCTCTTCCATTCAGAAAGAAACCCATTGGCTGCAAATGGGTTTACAAAATCAAATATCACCCAAATGGTTTAGTGGAACGATATAAAGCTCGCTTAGTGGCTAAGGGTTACAACCAACAGGCAGGCCTTGATTATATAGAGACCTTTGCTCATGTCGCTAAGATGGTAACTGTCCGCTCTCTCCTTGCACTTGTTGCCTCATGCGGATGACACTTGCATCAACTTGATGTAAACAATGCCTTCCTTCATGGTGACCTTCACAAAGAAGTCTACATGCACCTTCCTCTTGGTTTCGGATGAAAGGGGGAGACTAGAGTTTGAAAACTCAATAAATCTTTGTATGGGCTTAAACAAGCTTCAAGACAATGGTATGCAAAACTCTCTTCCACTCTCATTAATGCAAGATATAAACAATCCAAGGCCGACTACTCACTATTCGTCCGATCCCACGAAGGTAACTTCACAGCTATTCTCGTATATGTAGATAACATTATATTGGCAGGCAATAACTTGGAGCAGATTCAGAAGCTTAAGAAACATTTGGGAGACCATTTCAAACTCAAAGATTTGGACAACTTAAAGTATTTTTTGGGTATCGAAGTGGCTTATTCAAAGAAAGGCATCTTTCTATCACAAAGAAAGTATACTCTTGAAGTACTTGAAGACACAGGCTTCCTTGGTGCTAAACCCATCACTTTTCCCATGGAGCAAAATCTGGCACTCAGTAAACATGATGGAGACCTCATTACGGATCCCTCGTCATATCGTCAACTAGTTGGTAAGTTGATTTATTTAACCATTACCAGACCAGATTTGGCATATGCAGTGCAGATGTTGAGTCAGTTTATGGACAAGCCACGAACATCTCATTTAGATGCAGCACATAGAGTATTACGCTACATCAAGCAGTCTCCAGGACAATTAATTCTCTTATCAGCCACAAGCAATATTCAATTACATGCATTCTGTGATGCAGATTGGGCACGATGTAGAGACACTCGATGTTCAGTCACTGCATATTGTATACTTCTTGGAAGCTCACCAATATCTTGGAAAACAAAGAAGCAGACAACAGTATCCCGTTCTTCAGCTGAAGCAGAATACAGAGCTATGGCCTCAACCTGCTGTGAAATTACCTGGTTTCGGCCACCCCATACCGGCCGTATAGGGTGGCCGAAACCACCCCCAGCCCCTTGGGGGTGGTCCGGCCACCCCCAAATGCACCGATCCTTTTTT
>NC_081542.1:47403920-47421442 GCF_901000735.1 Corylus avellana | reverse complement strand
ATCAATTGCAAGAGCTTGATTGTAGATTTGGTGAAAGGGCAATGGAACTCTTGACACTTAGTTCAGCTTTGGATCCAAATGATGCTTATAAATCATTTAATATTGATGATATATGTAGTCTTGCAGAAAAGTACTATTCTCTTGATTTTTCTGAGCAGGAAAAAATTATTTTGAGATTTCAGTTGAAGCATTTTGAAGTTGATATGCTTAATCATCCGAAACTACAAAAATTGTCTTCCATTGCGGAATTATGTCGAGGATTGATAGAGGCAGGAAAATCAGATACATATTATCTTATTGATAGATTGGTTCGTCTTGTTTTAACTCTTCCAGTGTCTACAGCAACTACCGAACGAGCATTTTCAGCAATGAAAATTGTTAAAACAAGACTTCGTAACAAAATGGAAGATGAGTTTCTTGGAGATAGTTTACTTATCTACATTGAAAGAGAAATTGCTAAAAGTTTCGATTCAGATTTGATACTTGAAGATTTTGTTTCTCTAAGACCTCGTAGAATGCAATTTTAGGCACTTTGTATTTTGTATTTTGCTTTACTTTTGTACTAGTGCCTATATGGTAACTGATATATGAATTTAGCATATATTTATGAAGTCACATAAATATGCTTTTTGTGATACATATATTGTGGTATAATTTCTTTTGATTGAATTTACCATATTATAATAAAAATATAATATAAAAAGAGAACAAAAAAAAAAATTATTTTATTATTTTATTGACGCCCCTGGTATACTAAATTCCTGGCTCCGCCACTGGTGAGAAGCAAAGGGATAAGGATAAAGGCTTGGTCATTGCCTCATTGGTAGTGCCGTAGTGGCCCTAGTGGGGACTTGGGAGTTGGGAAAGATGGGAACTTGAGCTTCAGAATTTGCCACTTGGGAAGGCAGAAGGCTGTTTCATGTTTGGACCACACTCTTTAGACAATACTTGAATTGGGCTCCACACTCCACTTTTGACTGACTCTGTGACGACTGTGAGTAATGAGTATTAGTTAACTTGCTTTATGTTTATAAATATATTTGGTTCTTAGAGACATGAGATACTTGAATAATTAAGGCATCAAATTTGTTTGTTTATTTGTTTATTTGTTTTTTTTTTGCTACTCTCCTGAGTTCTGACCACATGATAGCTTTGCTTACTTTTATTAATTTACATTTGACCCATAAAAACGATAAAACTCAAGAGATACTTTGTATATTATTCACAGTAGTTAATTTGTTTTTAGTATATAAATTCAGGGATATGTTGTCATGACCTGCATATAACAAGACCAATAATCCATAGCCTCAAATGATATCACCCAAAACGATTTAGGCAACAAAGAACAAGCAGAGCCCACAAAAACACCCAGAACATTAGTATAAGTCTCAAGTCTGTTTTTTGTCCTATTAGGAAAAAAATGGAGGATGACAGAATAATTGTTGTTTTTTTTCTATCTTTTATTCTTTTTCCACTCTCTTTTTGTGGCTTCAAGCATACCATTCTACGTGCGATCAAAAGTATGCATAACCATTCTTTAATCCAACCCATGTATCCTCAACTCTATTGGCAGAATAATCATTACAATACTTGTGCAGATAAAAACCTCTATCCTTTAAAAGTATCGCCTACCTTTGAAACCTTCCCCACTAGAACAATATTGAACTTAAAATTGCTAAATTACATTGTGAGATAAATGTATAAAGATTTTTAGGTATCTTTAATTGGGCAATTTGCAAACTCTAATATGATTGACTGAAATTTATGGAGTTTTTTAATTGTGATATATCTCTTATTTTCATCATTTTGTTTATCTTATTCTAATAAAAACAATATTGTTATTTTTTTTGTTAGGTGTGTTTTATATATTTTGGGATTTTGTCAAGCATCAACGAGTTTCAGAAGATTATTGCCAATCTCAAGTTTGTTCTTTTTATAAATTCATTTTAGGCTAATAGCTATCGGAATATGCTAATAATTTTATTATAATATCATTAGAGACTTAGAGTATGTTTCATTAGACATGAATTGTTTAGTATGAGAATTAAAACTAATAGATAAATAATTTTCCAGGTTTCTGAAAATTCTTAGATTACATTATGAGCAAGCCAAAAACAATTGATGCATTTTTTAAGAAAAAAGATGCTGATTCAAATACTAGAATGTCTTCATCGACATCAAATCCTCAAACTTTAGCTCCTGAGCAACGCCCTTCTAAGATGCCAAGAATTGAATCTCAAATAGTTGAGTCATTTGACATTTCTACTCTACAACATGATCCCGGGTTACGTCCTCAAATATGGGAATATCCTGTTAATCAACATGATGAAATTAGATGTGCTTATCTTAAAGTCGGTCCGAATAGGTTCATTCCTTCTAGTAGTTCTGGATATCCGTTTTCGGGAACTGAAAAAAACCGCCGAAGATTTCAATCATCTTGGTTTAAGATGTTTGATTGGTTAGAATATTCTGAGAACAAAGATGCTGCTTATTGTTTACCCTGCTTTCTTTTTGCTAAAAAGCCAACGGGACGGTTTGGAGGTAGTGCATTTACTATTGAAGGATTTCGCAATTGGAAGAAAGTTAATGATGGCACACATTGTTCTTTTTTGGTCCACATGGGAAATGGGCCATGTTCACCTCATAATAATGCTGTTAAGTGTTGTGACAATTTGAAGAATCAATCTCAACATATTGATAAGGTGATAGATAAGCAAACTTCGGAAGAAAAATTGAACAATCGATTGCGATTGAAGACTTCAATCGAATCTATTCGGTATTTAGCATATCAAGGATGTCCTTATAAAGGTCACGATGAAGGTCCCGATTCTAAAAATCGTGGCAATTTTCTTGAGTTGATAAAACTTGTGTCCAATTTCAACGACGATGTTGCTAAGGTTGTTTTAGAAAATGCTCCACAAAATGCAAAATATACTTCACCTCAAGTCCAAAAAGATATTTTACATGTCTTGGCAAAAAGAGTGCGAGATGCAATTCGTGAAGAAATTGGTGATTCAAAATTTTGCATTATTGTTGATGAGGCACGAGATGAGTCTAAGAGAGAACAAATGGCTATTGTTTTGAGATTTGTTAACAAATGTGGTTTTATACAAGAACGCTTCTTTGATATTGTCCAAGTTAAAGATACATCGGCATTGACTTTAAAGGATAAAATATCTGATGTTCTTTCTCAAAATTGTCTTGATATTCAAAGTATTCGTGGACAAGGGTATGATGGTGCTAGCAATATGCGTGGTGAATGGAAAGGATTGCAAGCATTATTTCTTAATGAATGTTCTTGTGCATACTATGTTCATTGTTTTGCACATCGATTACAATTAGCATTAGTTGCTGCATCTCGAGAGGTAACGGTTGTTCATGATTTCTTCTCAAATTTGAATTTCATTATTAATGTGGTTAGTTCTTCATGTAAACGTCATCGTGATTTGCAAGATGCTCAAGAAGCAGATATTGCATATTTGATAGCTATTGAGGAACTTGAAACTGGAAAAGGAGCTAACCAAATTGGCACTTTGAAACGAGCTGGTGATTCTCGTTGGGGTTCTCATTTTTATTCTATTTGTAGCCTACTAAGGCTGTTTAATCCTGCTTGTTCAGTGCTTGAGAAGATTATAAAAGAAGGATCCACTTACTCTCAACGTGGGGATGCTGAAGTTGCTTATGAAATGATTACATCATTCAGATTTATATTCATTTTACATTTGATGAGGGAAATCATGGGTACCACTGATTGTCTTTGTCAACATTTGCAACAAAAATCTCAAGACATCTTGAATGCTATGCAATTAGTTTCTAATACAAAAGTACTCATCCAAAAATTGAGAAATGAAGATTGGGATAATTTTCTTGAGAAAGTAGTCTCTTTCTCTAAGAAATTTGAAATAGACATTCCAGATTTGGGTGCTCGTTATGTTAAAGGCCGAGGTTTCTTCCACGGGATCACATTACGGTGGAACATTATTATCATTTTGATGTATTCAATGCTGCTATAGACTATCAATTGCAAGAGCTTGATTGTAGATTTGGCGAAAGGGCAATGGAACTCTTGACACTTAGTTCAGCTTTGGATCCAATGATGCTTATAAATCATTTAATATTGATGATATATGTAGTCTTGCAGAGAAGTACTATTCTCTTGATTTTTCTGAGCAGGAAAAAATTATTTTGAGATTTCAGTTGAAGCATTTTGAAGTTGATATGCTTAATCATCCGAAACTACAAAAATTGTCTTCCATTGCGGAATTATGTTGAGGATTGATAGAGGCAGGAAAATCAGATACATATTATCTTATTGATACATTGATTCGTCTTGTTTTAACTCTTCCAGTGTCTACAGCAACTACCAAACGAGCATTTTCAGCAATGAAAATTGTTAAAACAAGACTTCGTATCAAAATGGAAGATGAGTTTCTTGGAGATAGTTTACTTATCTACATTGAAAGAGAAATTGTTAAAAGCTTCGATTCAGATTTGATACTTGAAGATTTTGTTTCTCTAAGACCTCGTAGAATGCAATTTTAGGCACTTTGTATTTTGTATTTTGCTTTACTTTTGTACTAGTGCCTATATGGTAACTGATATATGAATTTAGCATATATTTATGAAGTCACATAAATATGCTTTTTGTGATACATATATTGTGGTATAATTTCTTTTGATTGAATTTACCATATTATAATAAAAATATAATATAAAAAGAGAACAAAAAAAAAAATTATTTTATTATTTTATTGACGCCCCTGGTATACTAAATTCCTGGCTCCGCCACTGATTGTAACTACAAAGCAAATTACACTTCCAATAGCGCATTCCCAGTAAATCTCAACATTTCCTTTGCTTACTTAAAAGCTAAAGCGCAAAGCAACGGGTTTTACAATACCAGCACTGGCCAGATTCCGGCGAAGGTGTACAGTCTCTTTCTATGCAGAGCAGATATCTTCCCCGAGTTATGCCAGAATTGCATTATGAACGCCAGCGAAGTCATAAAGAAGATTTGTACAAATCAGGAAGAAGCTTATATAATGTACGATGAGTGTATGTTACGGTACTCGAATCGATCTATATTCTCTGTTATGGAGATATCTCCAAAAATCATGTACTTTGGCTTCTACAATCTTAGCACAGACGTCTCAGACCAATTTAATGCAACTTTGGCGGGTTTGATGGATGGCCTTGTTATGAAAGCTACTTCTTCTAGTGATTTGTTTGCTGATGGAGATGTGAATTATACATCCTTGAGTAGGATATATGGTCTGGTGCAGTGCACCCCGGACATTTCTCCAGTTGATTGCAACACTTGCTTACATGTGTCTGTTGTTGATATACTTTCTCTCTTTGATGGAAAGCAAGGAGGAAGAGTTCTCAGGCCAAGCTGCAATGTTAGGTACGAAATATACCCTTTCTACCAGTCCAGGGCTGCTACAGTACCAGCTACTTCCTCAGCTTCATTGACCAAAAACAGAGGTAAGCTCATGGCTTCAGTCTTCTGAGAATATATCAATGACTCTGTTAATCATATTTACTCATGAATAATATCTAATGCATGTGCGGTGACCTCGTTTAATATTAATGTTTTATGAGGGAGGAACCATGAATCTCTCAAGAGTTTGTCGGGGAAAAATCCTTCTCTAATTGATGTTATCTGATCTGAACCTGTGCATGTTTTGTTTTTGTTTTTAACATCAAAACCGATTTACAAGCGCAGGCATCAAAGGAACACGATCACACAAGCAACAAAACAAATTATTGTTCCATAATTGATTGTCAAGTCTTAGATTCTAAGTAGCACGGTAACAGGACTTGGAGTCTTGAACCAATTCGTGAAAGAGTTTGAGGAGAAGCTTTTGGTTGCATAACCAAAACAGAGGTGATGTTTCTTATTATGCAACCAAAATAGAGGTGACGTTCTTATATATAACCGGAGAACCAGAGAGTAGTTTACAAGGTCATGATTTAGATACGGTAAAACACAAATGGAAACCCACGTGTATGTGATACAACGACGCCGCCATGCCTCCTCATTTGTTTTTCCCACTCTCTCAATATATCTCCCTTCTCTCCACGGCAGATTGAAGAAAGCAGAAGAAGGAGAAGAGAAAGAAAAGGCCGGAGAAGAGAAGAAGAAAAAGAAAAAGAAAGGGAGAAGAGAAGAAGAAGAGAAGCAGAAGAAAAAAAGAAAATAAAAAGGAGATTGAAGATCAGAAGAAGAGAAGATTAGAAGAGAGAGAGAGAGAGAAAAGTGAGAGCTGGAGAAAATTTTCTCCAGCTCTCACCATGGTGCAGATCAATCTACACCATGGTGTGGTGCAGATCGTGCAGATCGATCTGTGTTTCTCGCAGAAACACAGATCTGCACGTACGGCCGTGCGTGCAGAGGAATTCAAAAAAAAAATTAATAATTTAATTTAATTAATAATTAAAAATTCCAGAAATTTTTTTTAAAAAAAATTAATTAATTTTTTATTTAATTTTTCAATTTTTTGACGTGGGTCAGAACTACCACATCAGAAATTTCTGACGTGGTAGTTCTCCCACATCAGAAAATTTTCTGACGTGGGAGAACTGCAACGTCAGGAAATTTTTTGACGTTGCAGAACTTCACACGTCAGAATTTTCTGACGTGGCATTTCTGCCACGTCAGAAAATTTATTCTGACGTGCGACAAAGTAAAACGTCAGAATTTTCTGACGTTTTACCCACCGATGCGTCAGGAAAATTCTTTTCCTGACACCTACACTTCTGACAATCAACACACGTTAGAAACGACCCGTCAGAAAAATTTTCTGACGAGTCAGACATTAGAAAACGTCAAAAATCTCCAGTCAAAAAAAATTGTTTTTTTTTGTAGTGCAAGGAGTATAAATTATATATTATGCACACTCCTTAGCTTAATGATTGGTTTTTAACTTAGTGTTTGAAAGTATTTTTCATTGATTTTTCATTTTTTCTTCTATTTTGATCGAGAGTGAAAAAAACCGTTGTTTATAACTTTTTTTCTTTTGTCCTATTGGATTAAAAAAAAAAAAATTTAAGCAATAGATGATTGGAATGGGCGAATAGAGAGGAATGATTTATTAGTTATTATTTTATTATATCTTACGTATGGTTTATAGGATACCAAATGATTTCTAATGATGTGATAAATTAATAATCGCGATGATGTTGCAATTAACTAGTAGTGGAGAGTGCGATATATGAGTAAACTACTAATCTATTATACCAGTTTGTAAAATAAAATTTTAAAACTTTTTTTTTTTTTTTTTTTTTTTTAAAAAAATTTAGAAATTCAACATTTTTATTTTCCACGCACAGGGTTTTTTACAAAATCGATTTATATTTATTAAAAATTTTTAAGAGGATTTTTTTTGCATTTTGGAAAAAGTGTGATAGCGTGACATAAAAGTGGAATAAGTTTTGAATTTTTTGTAAATGAAAAAATTTATTTGTTAATGTTTTGATTTTTTAGAAAGAAATAATTTATTTTATTTTTTATTTTTTTAAATGTTTGGTTAGCTGTGTAGAATGCCCATCAAATTTGGTTAGTTAATTAGTACTCTACAGCAAAAATATTTTCGGAAAAATCTGCTCAGATGTTGACCGAACTAACCAATTTGAACGTTCTTACATATTGCGTTTTCCTTACGACGAAGACAAAATATGCTGACCTTCCTGTGAATCGTCCCTTGACGTAAACAGTAGAGGTATTATTTATGAGATCGAGCAATCTTCTTATTTCAATGCCCCTCAACCCCAAAAATAGACGGCATTAAAAGCCATAGCTGAAAGGCCAGAAGCAAGAGGTTAATGGTGATGATAACAATGGGCTCGCCTGGCTTCAACCTCTGCTTGACGACCCTTTTTGTTCTCCCCTTACTGATCGCCTTCCTTAGCCAGACCAGAACTGAGGCTGCTGCAACTTACCTCTACCACGATTGCCCAAACGCAACCAATTTCACCGCCAACAGCACTTATGAAAACAACCGCAACCACCTCCTCGCTTCCCTCTCCTCCAACGCCACCCGAGCCACGGGATTCTACAACACCACCGCCTCAACGCCCAACTCCGTCGACACGGTCTACGGCCTCTTCCTCTGCCGCGGCGACATCTCCGCTGCCGCCTGCCGAGACTGCGTTTCCAGCGCAACTGAAGACGTGGTCGAACGCTGCCCCAAGGCAAAAGACGCCGTGGCTTGGTACGAATACTGCATGTTACGCTACGCAAAGCAGTATTTCTTCTCCAGCATGGTCACCGACCCGGGCATTTACATGTGGAACACGATTAATGTGTCGGAGCCGAGCCGGTTTGACCAGCTGGTGATGACAACGATGAACGACATGGCAAGCGGGATTTCCAACGTTGGGGCCGGAGCCAAGAAGTTTGGCACGAAAGAAGCCAACTTCACAGCGTTGCAATCGCTGTACACCCTTGCCCAGTGCACGCCGGACATCTCGCGCTCCGATTGCAATAGCTGTCTCCAGAGAGCGAGAGCGCTTCTGCCGGGTTGTTGTGGGGGAAAGCAAGGGGGCAGAGTTCTGTTTCCTAGTTGTAACGTTAGGTTTGAAGTTTACCCGTTTTACCAGTCACTAAACACATCGGCGCCAACGCCTTCTACTCCGGCACTTGTTCCTCCACCCCCGGGATCGGTAACAGCACCCAAAGGTAAAGTTTTTTCCTTCTCTTTTCTTTTCTCTTTTTTTTTTTTAAAGGATATATTTGGAGTTGAAAATCAACATAGACGATCGAATACTGGTCTGAGCTCTTAGGAGCATACATGAGTATTGAGTAGCATATATTTTCGATCTCTTGTTTTTTTTGGTGTTTTACTGTTTTCTCTCCTTATTTTTCTTAAGTTTAGTGCCTTTTTTCCGGTTTTGTATTCAAAAGATTTTTGCTGCTGAAAGTATGACTGCTCTTTAATTGATCTTAATTATTGATACTGTTAAACCCTTTTCTCTGAGATATTGTAGCGGTATGTGTGGAAAAAAATATATATTTAGTATAAAAAGGTGACCTGAAATTTTTTATTTAAATAATAATAAAAAATATAATATAAAAAATAAAAAAAGTGAGAATATTTTAATGTTGACTTTTTATTCAAAAAAAAAAAAATGAAATTAATAGTATTAAGGGGAAAAAAAAAAACGCGGTTTCAGAAACTGTGCATTATGTGTTTGTCTGTGTTTTCGGATAAGGGTGAAAAGGAGGAATTGGGGCCGGGGGAATTATATATCACTTTGTACGAGCCATTCGCATTTCAGAAGATTGGAAAAATTAGGTAACACTCACTCATGCAGGATGTGAAAGTCACGACAAATTAAGTAAGTTAATTATTGAAAGTGGGTCAGCTTATGAGTCAAATATAAACAGAACATCAATCCACTAATTAGCCATCACAAGCACCAGATCAATTATTTTCTTGTCTGCATCGAAGAAGTTACCTACGAAAACGGGAAAAAAGATGAGGTGATCATTAGCTTGATTTCATGATTTCAGCCATTTAAATTTAATGAAGTTCTTTGTATCAAGCCAAACTTCTAAGATAGTATGTGATGCTACCAATTTATATATATATATATATATATATATATATGTTGCTTACTTTTAGTTTCTACTTTAGAATATTAGTTATTGTTTTGCCACCCTTGATAGTTAATTTAAGCAAGTAATGTTAAGTACCATCTTTTTATCCTTCTAAAATTCTCTTAAAGCTGATGTGGCTTTCAAAATTACTATTGAATCAAAATTCAAGTATGATTCATCTAAAATTTAGTGGTGATTTTAAAGTTTCTTTGGATTGGATTAAGAAGTATAAAAAGTACTTTTAATACTTTAAAAGTTGTGTTAAACAAAAAGTTCGTATGTTTGATAAAAAAATATTCAAAACGCACTTTCAAAAAAAGTTTAAAATTGAAGATTTTTTCTAAAAAATTCTTTTTTACTTTAAATGCTTTACTTTTCAACACAATCCTAAACATGCTCTTAATTAAGATAATCTACTGCATGTCATATTTAATTAGAAGCACTTCTACTTATAAATCATCTTGCATTCTAGCTTATCAACGCAAGTAAAAATTGTTGATGCAGGAAAAGATACAATCTCAGTGTTGACAATTGTTGCCATTGTCGGTCCGATTTCTGTCTCGATTGTGCTGTTTGTTATCGGCTACTGCTTTGTAATTAATAGGAGAGCAAGAAAAAAGTACAATGCTATACAGCAAGAGAATGGTAAACAATACATAATTTTGATTTTGTGCATTAATCTCATATTTCCTGATGTTTAACTTGTTATTACTTACATTTACCGTTTTGTGGTGTAGCTGCGCATGCAAATGATGATATTTCAACTGTAGAGTCCTTGCAATTTGATCTTGCTACAATTGAAATTTCCACCAACAAGTTTTCAGATGATAATAAGCTTGGTGAAGGCGGATTCGGCGTCGTTTACAAGGTACAAGATTCCTTTTCCTTGTTTGTTTACTTTTGTAAAGTTTCTAATAATTTAAGTTCACAAAAATTTAGTGCATCAAAATCTGACATTTCTGAAGCATTTGATGTTTGGATTATATGAACCGTAAATGGCAAATTGTTCTAATGACTAGTTAAAGTACATATTCAGGGTGTACTGCCTAATGGACAAGAAATAGCTGTGAAGAGGCTGTCGAGAACCTCTGGGCAAGGAAAAGAAGAATTTAAAACTGAGATGATATTAGTAGCCAAGCTTCAACACAGAAATCTCGTAAGGCTATTGGGATTTTGCTTGCATGGAGAGGAAAAGATACTTATCTATGAATTTGTGCTCAACAAAAGCCTTGACTACTTTTTATATGGTTTGTCCCTTATGAACATATGTCTAATTTTCTTGTATGTCATATGAAATGCAAGGCTTTACAATCCATTTAAGAAAGGCTCAACTTACAATTAGTGTTTTTTTTTTTTTTTTTCCCCTTGGCAAATAGGATGTCATTTTCTTAATTAACTATTAACAAATTTATTGAGTGTAGTTGAACTAACAAGAGATAAATAGATTAAATTGTTTTTCTATATTAGTATTTAGTTCATTTGAGTTTTACTTTTCAATTAGATGGATAAGTTAAATATTTATCTTACTTGAGTTGATTATATATTCTAACCTGAATATTGAGTTTTGATGAATGTACAGAACCTGCAAGTCAAGGACAACTAGATTGGTCGAGTCGTTATAATATTATTGGAGGGATCGCTCGAGGGCTTCTTTATCTTCACGAAGATTCTCGACTTAGAATTATACATCGTGATCTTAAAGCCAGTAACATTTTGTTAGATGGAGTTATGAATGCAAAAATTTCAGATTTTGGTATGGCAAAGATTTTTGGAGTTGATCAAACTCAAGGAAACACCAGTAGAGTTGTTGGCACATAGTAAGTTTTTAATGTTTGCCCATTTCTGCAACTAAAATGATTTTTGTAAGAGAATTAAAGACATGGTTTTAGAATCAATATAGGTTAATTGATTTTTTTACTGTACTAACAAATTAACTATAGTTAATGGGAAAAGGTTTTTTTTAAAAGGCCAATCTAATATACTAGAAATTTGCTTTAGAGATGCATGCTTTTCGCTCTAACCTTCATGGCAGCATGAATGCATCTGTGGATTCATGTTGTTAATTAAATATGTTATGTGCATTGCATTGTTTACATAAGCAAGTGAGGACGACTTTCTTACAAATAATATTGTTGTATCCATGATGCTGGTTTGTAGTGGTTATATGGCTCCAGAATATGCTATGCATGGACAGTTCTCTGTAAAGTCCGACGTTTATAGTTTTGGTGTCCTAATTCTTGAAATCGTAAGTGGCAAGAAAGTCAGTTCTTTCTATCAATCAGATAGTGACGAAGACCTTTTGAGCTTTGTAAGTAGTATGAACCAAATATTCTGATGTTGTTTTCCTATGTTAATGCAAACATCATCACATCCATGTAATATTGTACCATTACTTATCTAATTGGTGCAGGCTTGGAAACACTGGACGGATGGAACGCCCTTGCAAGTGTTGGATCCAAATATGGGAAATTCTTACTCAAGAGATCAAGTCATCAGATGTCTCCATATTGGTGTACTCTCTGTACAGGATGATCCAACTGAAAGACCCACAATGGCATCCATAGTTCTCATGCTGAACAGTCAATCTGTTTCTTTGCCATCATCACTTCCTCGACAACCAGTATATTTCCTTCATAGTCGAACGGGACAAAAGCCTTTAATGGAGCAAGAGTCAGATCAATCTACAAGCAAATCAATACCAATGTCTGTAAATGAAGTATCTATTACTGAATTATACCCTCGATAGTGTTGATAGTAAGAACTAGGATCCTTTCCAGTTCAAAAGAACAGAAGAAGAGCCGGTTACTTAAAACATGAGGGTAAAATGATCCAAACAAAAACTAAAATTAGCATTTTGCCCTCATAATAGAAGTAATCGGTTCCTCTCCAATTCGTTTGAACTAGCTAGAGATCATCTAGGTTCGAGTAGTAAGGACATTACAAGAATTAATAAATGTTTATTAAGTCATTGTACTTGAACTGTGAGTTGGATATTGTGAGTATTAATAAAAAATTTGAACTTCATGAATGATAGGGGTGAATGCCAATCAAAGGCTTTGGCTTTTTTCACAGGACGTCAATTAATTTTCATATGAAATGGTCAAAGGTCCACTCCATCAAATGGTATCAAAGTCAAGGTTGTGGGTTTGAGTTACGGAACGTCACGTTGATGGAATTATTGTTGAGGTGTAATAGTAGCACTATGCTCATGCGAACGGCTCTTATGCCTTGCAGGGTGCGATTTTGAATGCTAGAAAAAGCTTTAACTTTTTTCAATTGATGTCAATTAATTTTCAGATAAAATTGTCAACGGTCTGATCCACCATTGAACGGAGTAATAAGCTTGCAATCCAATATGTATAATTCACCGGAATTTGTAGTCGCTAGAAAAAGAAAGCCTATTTGCATTACCGTGATCATAAGACCTTGGCGATTTAGGACGGCGCGGCTCTCTATGTTCTGATTTGAGTTGGGGTTGGGACTTGGGAGCAAAAACACCATGGAAAAAAGCTCTATGAATTTGAAACGGACAAAATACTTCAGGTCCTCTTCTAGAGTCCAGACTGATCGAATTTACAGCAAATAAGGTCCTTAAATTAGGGTGGACAATTTTTAAAACCAAATGCAACTTTAACATAAATTTAATATAAAATTAGTGAATTATGATCGAAAGGCTTAACTCATTTAATTAAATTGAGAAAATTATAGTTGACCTATATAGTTTTATATACATGCATAAACTATTAAATTGAGAAGATTATGGTTGACATATATAGTTTTATATACATGCATAAACTATTGAAAGAGAGTTTGAGCTCATACTTTTTTTTTTTGAACAGAAATCTATAGATTTCATTGATAAAAGATCAAGAGTATAAAACTCTTATAACACAGAGCATCCAGCTCTGAAAAATTATAGCAAAATGTTACGAGGTTACAAAGTCACAAATACAACCATAAATTCTTACAATCAAGTACATATCTATGACTTCAAGCTTCCGTTGCCCCATGTACAACTACAATTAAGGAATAGATCTGTTCCGAGAAGACTAGATCGAGGACATGAGTTGCCCAAATACAAAAAAAAAAAAACAAAAACAAAAAACAAAAAACCCAAACCAACAAAAAACTAAAAATTCAGCCATAAGAGATAAATCCACACACCGATCTACTCCTCCTCTACCCTAAGGTCAAGAGACAATTCACATCGTCGACCCAAAAGGCCAAGACAAAAAGAATAAAAAAAATCAAAAGAAAAACTAAAAAAAAAAAAAAAAAAATCTCAACAAGCAGCAGTTAAGGAGCACGACATCGTAGACATTCTCAGGAAGATACGCCTTGGCTGATGAAGAGATCTAAGTTTGAAAGAACTATATCTAGATCTACAAACTATATCTAAAACACACTCACTAGAAACGGTGACCCGAAGAGACCACGAAGAAGACACTGAGCACTAATACCAGGGAAAAGGGAGGAGGGAAGATCTTCCCTCCGACCTTTTAGTTTGAGCTCATACTTGAGTGAACGTATTAAAGTATTAATTAAATAATTAAATTTACATCTACCTATCAACCTAATTTTTTGAAATAAATAGTAATTTAATATGCAATAACTATCTTTAGAGAGCGATAGCGAGTTTGCCGGGTTGGTGTGGGGGAAAGCGGGCAGAGTTCTCTTTGGTAGCTAGTTGTAAGGTTAGGTTTGAAGTTTACCCGTTTTACCGGTCAGTAAACTTTTTCCTTTTCCTAATTTTTTTTCTTTTAATTTTTTATTTTGGATCGAAATGACTTTGAAAATTACCATAAATAGATACTGGAATGAGCTCATTGGAGCATGAGTAGCATTTCTTGGGGGGCCATTTCTCTTTTGTTTTTCGGTGTTTTACTGCTTTCTCTCCTAGAATTACCATATATTCTTCAAAACCCGGAAAAAGGCACTAAATTCGCACTAAAAAAATAAAAAATAGTGATTCGCATTTTTTTTTTTTAATTGAATTTGGAAAATGTTTATAAGGGAGGATTCTTAATTACCTCTCCGTCACTTGTGATCCGAAAGGAAGAGAGTGGAAAATCTTAAATAACAAAAAATTGAAAAAATGGGTAAACTCCTCAACAATAAACCCAAAACGAAAGAACAATACAAAATTACAAACAAATAATAAAAAATAGGACAAACAAGTGTCATAATCCTCTCAATAGGGCCACATATAATGGTAACAGAAGCAAAATAGGTACCGATTAGATAAAAATGCACCTATATATTTCTTAATAAAACAAAAATATCTCTTCAAATTTGAATATATATATATATATATATATATATATATATATATATATATATATATTTTACTGAAAAAAGAAAAAAGAAAAAAAAGTTTTTTTTTTCCTACTTAAATTTAGAGTGTGACGTGAATTTCAAAGGAACAATGCTCCACGGCTTGATTTGAATGTGAAAATGGTCCCAGCGCAGCCATCTTTGAATGTAATGGCCCCTAGACTTAATTTTGTCAGTCGTCCCCCGTACGACAAAGGCTTTTATGGCGTGACAGACACAGACACAGACACAGACACGCAGATTTTGAAGTTCAAACCCCACAAAACGCTAAAACGACGACCCAACGGGATCTGTTCAAAACTGAAATTTTGCTTTTATTATTTTTGATATTATTGTTAACTTTTTTCTTTGTATAATCTGAAGACATACAAAATTTATAGGATTGCAAATTATTGTACACATGTTTAGCTCGATGACGCTCTTTAACTTAGTGTTTGAAAGTATTTTCAATTAATTTTTATTTTTTTATTTTTTTATTTTTTATTTTAATTTCGATCTAGAGTGAAAAAAGAAAAATAAAAAATTAAGTGATAGATGATTGGAATGGGGGAAATAGAGAGAAAGGATTTATTAGTTATTATTTTATTATATCTTACGTACGGTTTATAGGATACCAAGTGATTTATAATGATGTGATAAAATAATCGCGATGATCATGTTGCAATTAACTCGTAGCGGAGAGTGCGATGTATGAGTAAAGTACTAAACTACTAATCTATTATGCCAGTTTGTAAAATAAAATTCTAAATTTTTTATTTTTTATTTTTAGAAGAAATTTAACATTTTTTATTTTCCACAAACAGGGTTTTTACAAAATCGATTTATATTTATTAAAAATGGGATTATGTGAGATGCATGACTTGACGAATGCTGCGTGATATGCTCGATAGGGTCGCTGATAATGTTATAGACAGTCTTCGTCAGACTACATCAAAGAGTTTGTTTGGTCCCCGCCAGCTGGCTCTTGTCCGGTTCGGATAAACATCCAGTCACTAGCAAAAATAATTAATGGATCCTAATTAATGTTAATTTCTGCATGTATTAATATCCTCTTTCTCAAATCCCATAGCTGCAAAGATCGATCTTGGTAGTTGCTCCTCTCCTTGCTATAATCGCCTTTCTTAGCCAAACCGGAACTGAAATTGCTGCAACTAATTACCACTACCATGATTGCCCAAACACAACGACTTTGGCCTCTAATGCCAACATGTTAAATTATTATTTATTTTAAAAGTTTAATTAGTACTCTACAGCAAAATTTTTTACTAAAAAATCTGCTCAGATGTTGACCGAACTAACCAATTTGAATGTTCTTGATTATTACGTTTTCCTAACGACGAAGATAAAATATGCTGACCTTCTTTATTGAGTAGCGCTTGTGAGATGTGAATCATCCCTTGACGTAAAGAGTAGAGGGGTTATTTATTAGAGCAATCATCTTATTCAATGCTCCTCAACTCCAAAAATACAAGGCATTAAAATCCTTAGCTGAAAGGCCAGAGGCAAGAAGTTGGTGATGATAATTGCTAACATTGGGCTCGCCTGGCTTCAATCTCTGCGCCACGACCCTTTTTGTTCTCTCCATACTGATTAGCTTCTTCCTTAGCCAAACCGGAACAGAAGCTGCTCCAATTTACGTCTACCATGTCTGCCCAAACACAACCACTTTCACCGCCAACCGCACCTACCAATCCAACCTCAATCGCCTCCTCGCCTCCCTCACCTCCAACGCCAACCGCAGCACGGGGTTCTACAACACCACAGTGTCGTCCGGGAACTCCGTCGACACGGTCTACGGCCTCTTCCTCTGCCGGGGCGATCTCACTGCCAACGCCTGCCGAGACTGCGCTGCCTATGCAACCAAAGACGTGGTGGATCGCTGCCCCAATGAGAAAGTGGCCGTGGCTGGGTACGACGAGTGTATGTTACGGTGCTCAAATCAGGCTATCTTCTCCCGCATGGTCACCGACCCTAAAATTCTCCTGACGAACGTACAGAAAATATCGGAGCAAAACCGGTTTGCCCTGCTGGTGAGGACAACGATGAACGATTTGGCAAGTGAGGTTTCAAATGTTGGGTCTGGGGCCAAGAAGTTTGGGACAAAAGAAGCGAATTTCACAGCGTTGCAAACGCTGTACACCCTTGCCCAGTGCACGCCGGACCTGTCGGGTTCCGATTGCAATAGGTGTCTCCAGATAGCGATATCGAATGTGGTGGATTGTTGCGGGGGAAAGCTAGGGGCCAGAGCTCTGTTTCCTAGCTGTAACGCTAGGTTTGAAACTCTCCAGTTTTACCAGTCAGTAGCAACTGTTCCTCCACCTCCTGGATCAGTAGCAGCACCAGTTCCTCCACCTCCTGGATCAGTATCAACACCCAAAGGTAAAGTTTTTTCCTTCTCTTTTCTTTTCTGTTTTTTAGGATATATATTTGGCGTTGAAAAATCGACATAGATGAATGCGGGAGACTGGAGTGAGACCTTGAGCATGAGTAGCATTTTCTCCTGTATTTTTTTTTTTCTTGGTGTTTTAATGCTTTCTCTCCTTTCTTTTTCTTAAATTTAGTGACTTTTCCGGTTTTTTATTCAAAA
>NC_081542.1:47398680-47403820 GCF_901000735.1 Corylus avellana | reverse complement strand
GGCGTATGCGTCATTCGGTGCCCACCGAATAGTCCCATGAGGAGCGTCTACCAATTCTACAGGATCTTTTTCCAATAGCTTCTCCATCATCAACTGTATATTACATTACATCCAATCATTGTTATTTATGTGTTAATCATAAATAAGTTTTCTATACGCAAATACAAATAAAAAGATGAAGGGTGTAAACAACATACAACTCTCTCCTCAACCTCCCGATTTGGGAAGATACTGTCTATCTTTCGGTAGGTCTTGATGTAAGCTTTCGCTCGCGTAAGAGCCTTGCCCGTATTAATTAGCTGCAATTAAAAACCCACAACACGATCCTTATGTTAGTAGGTATATTAAATTAATGATGACATATATATGTATATAAATGGTAAACGACAGATATACCTTCTCATTCCATAACCTTGCCAAGCTCTTCAAGCCGGTGCAGTGTGGTGTATTATTCTTGGCTCATATCTCTCTCATATGCTGAGCATAGTCCTACGCGTACACAACACATATACGTTATTAATTTGTAACACATCTTCATAATATTATACCGTTTCTGAAACTACACAATTGAAATTAACTTAGTGACCTACTTGGTACGCTGGATTGCACCATTGCTCCAACAATATATTCACATCTGCGCTGTTGTACTCTTTAAGGAGCTGAGACATCATTTGCTTCACTATCACAGGCGTCTCACCTCGTTGAATAAGGAGTTTTGCTCTAAAGTCATGTCTCCAACGCCTCAACTGTGGGGAAAAAATATATATATATATAGTGTCGGGAAAACTGTGGGAAAAAAAAAAAATATATATATATATATATATATATATAGTGTCGGAAAAACGCTTGTTGGACATGGATTTTATTCTGTAAAAAATTGTATCGGAAAAACTTCTTCCATCTGGATGTATAAAATTGTCATATACAGGGGCAAAAACTATATTGTTTCGACTTGAGGGGACGAACTTAAATAAATACATGATCACATAGAAATATATAATCTGTCTTTATATATGTTGAGTGTTTTCCCTATATATGCAAAGTGGGGTACTCAGAAGTTACAAAATATTTGACCAAATATATAAAAGAACAAAAAAAAAAAAAAAAAGGAAATGCTTAAAAATCTTGTCTCCATTTTCTTTGACAATTAGTAGGAGGCAAACATGAAAAAAGTATAGTCCAATATGGCAAGCCAATAAATACCCAAGTAATATTAGAGACCATCTTTTTATCCTCCTAAAGTTGATATGACTTTTAAAATCACAATTAATTTTTAGATGAATCATAATTGAATTTTGATTCAATAGTGATTTTTATGCCCAACGTGCCGTGTGGTCTCAGACTTTCAGTTACCTAAGCCAAGCTGACCACTATACTCTAAGGCCCCATTTAGTTTGTGGAATAGACCATTGGATTGGATTAGCTAACACTAGGTATAACTAGTCATTTGTTTGGTAATACTCTATTCCTGGGAATACTCTATTCCCATGGGACTACTAATCCTTTCATGTGGAATTAAATTAATTGTGTAAATTGCCAAAAATACCCCCTACTTGTGGGATGAAATTTTGTTCTCTCTCTGATTCTTCTATATTTCTCTCTCTCTCTCTCTATATATATATCTTCATTTCTCTTTTCTCTGTTTCTATATTTCGTTCTCTCTGTTTTTATCTCTCTTTTTTATTTTCTCTATGATTCTTCTAGTATAGTTCTTCTACAAGTGCAAACGAAATTCTTTTTTCCTCTATGCCGTCTCCCTTATCTGTACCGTTTCTCAGTTTTTTTTTTTTTTTTTTATTATTTCTTTTGATTCGATGTACATTCTCCAACTATATTTTTTTATTTTTTATTTTATTTCAAGATTGAGTTTGATTCTATTTTCTCCAAATATATTTTTTTTATATAAATAATTTTGTAGCGTAATTGCAAAAAAAAAAAAAAACAAAAAACAAAAACAAAAGGCCACATACCTGACATAATTAAAAACAAAAAAGAAAAAGAAATTATAGTAAAGTTGTTTATGTACATAAAAAAAAATAAAAAAAAAATGAAAGTCATTAATAATATAAATTGTATTTGTATTATAAGGGTATTTTAGGAAATTTGATCACAATATGATTCTATTCACTAACATATTGCATTATACCAAACGAATGAATATGATTAGGTAGTCTATTCCAGCGTTAAAACCATACAAAGGAATATGAATAGCTAATCTATTCCACTCTTCTATTCCCAGTAGTAGCTAATCCTTTTTTCATGGACTAGACATTCCACGAACCAAACGAGGCCTAAAACATTCTATCTGCAATTTGTAGAAAAATAAGCACACTCCTATACTCTATTTTTTTATACGTCCAAATACAAAAACTCACATTTACAATTCACTCAGCAATCAACTATATATATTCTATACTATGCACCAACTATAGTATCTAGCAAATATTGTAGTTGATTAGACGTTTCCTTATTAAATTTCATACTTGGTCTCAAGCAAATGAAAAGAACAAATTGTAAAATTAGTAATTGTGATTTTTCTGACTTACAATTAGCTTTCTATGGTACCAAAATAAACTCAAAGGTCTCTAAGTTATGCCAAAAAAAATAATTTAGTCCCTACAATCAAATTCCGTCCACTAATTTAACATATTCTGTTAGTGTAACACTAACTTAAATAAGACAAGTATCACAATTTTATTAATTCTAATGTTTTACGCTATCAGAATCTATTAAGTCAGTCAACGAAATTTAATAGTAGGAACTAAATTATTATTTTTTGGATATCTTAAGGACCTATAAATTAATTTTGATATCACATAGAGTCGTTAATAATTGCAAATCAAGTACACCACAGCAACTGATTTTGCAATTTTTTTTTTAAAAAAAAAAAATTAGAAATTTGGTGGGACTTGAACTATATAAATCATTGGATTGGATCCCTAAAAAATCAGTTGTTAGCTTGGCGTCATCTTAATTATGGTAGGTTCAGTTTTGAACAAAAAAAAAAAAAAAAATCACCTAAAATAGCAAATCTAGTGTATTGGACCCAACAAAGAAATGTTATTTAATTTCTTGAGCGTAATGACTTGATGCCTTGACAAGTTGACATGATGCTATGCAAAGTGCAGAGCTCAAAGTCCCACAAAAAAGTAGTTTCAAGTCTCAAATCAAGTCTGGAGTTTGGTCAGAAGCCAACGGGAAGAAACTAATTGGATGGGGGTATTTCCGATTTTCTATGTTGCAAGAGGGGGGAAAATGTGAAAAGAAAAATTATGGGGGGACAAATATAGCATTTTGGAGGGACAATTTTTTAAAAATGACATATTCTAAGAAGAATTTTAAAACTTTTGGGGCCCCCCAATGGTATATGTGAGTCCGCCCCTGGTCATATACTTATGCTAACCCATTACTCGCTAAAATGGGTTACCAATTTTTTAATAATGTTTTTCTTGATTTTATGTATTTTTCCCTAGATTTTTTATAAGGATATTTTTATCATTTTAGTGCAAAGAGGGTTACCTTGCAAACTTTACTTGTAGTTTGAGTAGATATTAATGCAATCTTTAATTCGAGAGATATTAAAAAGTGAGTGTTAGCTAGTTTCAAGATGTGTTTTTTTCTTTCAAATTTTTAAATAAATTGACAACATATACAAAAATGTTTAAATAAATTGACAACATGCATATACTAAAATGATTTATTTAGTTTTCATAACAATTTTGTTATATTTTATAATAACATATACTAAAGTAGCTACGAAGAGATCCAATTGTTGCTAAAGTACAAATTAAATTATTCATATTACTACACTATATATATAAAGCTTTCTATTTGATATATTTATCATATTGTAATGATAATTAAACTATTCAATGTTATTAAAAAATAACATTGTGATTTTTAGAAATAATATTTTAGACTATATACGGAGTTGCTAGTATTTTTCTAATCTTAAATATAAATATATTTTTAAAATAACCAATATGTAACTAAATAATATTAATGGAATTAATTAATTGGACAAAAAATTAATAACGTGTCTATTTCACACGTTACCAATTCGTAACGTGTTAACATGACACGTTACAAATTGGTAACGTGTCTAATTCACACGTTACAAATTAATAACATGCCATACTGACACGTTACCAATTGGTAACATACTAGTTTGGCACGTTACCAATTGGTAACGTGTTAGTATGACACGTTACTAATTTGTAACGTATCAGTTATACACGTTACCAATTTGTAACATGTCAGTTCGGCATGTTACTAATTGGTAACGTGCTAGTTGTCTCATTTCACATGTTACTAAAATAATTAGTAACGTGTCACAAATTGACACGTTACTAATTTGTAACATGTCAAGAAGTAATGAATAGTTAACACGTTACTAATTGATATGTTTTTTGTAGTGAACGCAATTTTAAACATGCTCTTAATTAAGACAGTCTAATGCATGTTATATTTAATTAGAAGCACTTCTGCTTATAACTCATTTTGCACTCTAGCTTATCAACGCAAGTGAAAATTGTTGATGCAGGAAAAGATACGATCTCAGCGTTGACAATTGTTGCCATTGTCGTTCCGATTTCTGTCTCAATTGTGCTATTTGTTATCGGCTACTGCTTTGTAATTAATAGGAGAGCAAGAAAAAAGTACAATGCTATGCAGCAAGAGAACGGTATAGTTTTTTCCTTTTTATTTATTTTATTTTTTTTAAGGATATATTTGGCGTTGAAAATCAACATAGATGAATACGGTCTGAGCTTTTTTTTTTTTTTTTTTTTAAGCAAATAAGGGAAACGGGGAATTACAAGGTGGGTGGCCAACCAAAAACAACAGCCCCAACCAAACCTAAAAGCAAAGCAGACACAAGAATTGAAAACCAAACAAGGTAACAAGAGGGAATGGGACAAAGAATGACCCGGCCCTATAAAAGTACCAATGCAGCCACAAAGGGCTGCTAATAAAGGCAAAACAAAGAAATCCGAAGAAATCTTTGTAAGCGGAACAGAAACTGCGATGCAAAAGGCCAGAAATGGGACGCCGACAGACGGCCACGCCATAACAGAAAAAACTAAATACAGACAGATAAATACATAAAGTAGGAAAAAACAAAGACAAAACAGCAACATCA
>NC_081542.1:47388415-47398580 GCF_901000735.1 Corylus avellana | reverse complement strand
TTTCTATCTTTTATTCTTTTTCCACTCTCTTTTTTTGGCTTCAAGCATACCATTCTACGTGCGATCAAAAGTATGCAGAACTATTCTTTAATCCAACCCATGTATCCTCAACTCTATTGGCAGAATAATCATTACAATACATGTGCAGATAAAAACCTCTATCCTTTAAAAGTATCGCCTACCTTTGAAACCTTCCCCACTAGAACAATATTGAACTTAAAATTGCTAAATTACATTGTGAGATAAATGTATAAAGATTTTTAGGTATCTTTAATTGGGCAATTTGCAAACTCTAATATGATTGACTGAAATTTATGGAGTTTTTTAATTGTGATATATCTCTTATTTTCATCATTTTGTTTATCTTATTCTAATAAAAACAATATTGTTATTTTTTTTGTTAGGTGTGTTTTATATATTTTGGGATTTTGTCAAGCATCAATGAGTTTCAGAAGATTATTGCCAATCTCAGGTTTGTTCTTTTTATAAATTCATTTTAGGCTAATAGCTATCGGAATATGCTAATAATTTTATTATAATATCATTAGAGACTTAGAGTATGTTTCATTAGACATGAATTGTTTAGTATGAGAATTAAAACTAATAGATAAATAATTTTTCAGGTTTCTGAAAATTCTTAGATTACATTATGAGCAAGCCAAAAACAATTGATGCATTTTTTAAGAAAAAAGATGCTGATTCAAATACTAGAATGTCTTCATCGACATCAAATCCTCAAACTTTAGCTCCTGAGCAACACCCTTCTAAGATGCCAAGAATTGAATCTCAAATAGTTGAGTCATTTGACATTTCTACTCTACAACATGATCCCGGGTTACGTCCTCAAATATGGGAATATCCTGTTAATCAACATGATGAAATTAGATGTGCTTATCTTAAAGTCGGTCCGAATAGGTTCATTCCTTCTAGTAGTTCTGGATATCCGTTTTCGGGAACTGAAAAAAACCGCCGAAGATTTCAATCATCTTGGTTTAAGATGTTTGATTGGTTAGAATATTCTGAGAACAAAGATGCTGCTTATTGTTTACCCTGCTTTCTTTTTGCTAAAAAGCCAACGGGACGGTTTGGAGGTAGTGCATTTACTATTGAAGGATTTCGCAATTGGAAGAAAGTTAATGATGGCACACATTGTTCTTTTTTGGTCCACATGGGAAATGGGCCATGTTCACCTCATAATAATGCTGTTAAGTGTTGTGACAATTTGAAGAATCAATCTCAACATATTGATAAGGTGATAGATAAGCAAACTTCGGAAGAAAAATTGAACAATCGATTGCGATTGAAGACTTCAATCGAATCTATTCGGTATTTAGCATATCAAGGATGTCCTTATAGAGGTCACGATGAAGGTCCCGATTCTAAAAATCGCGGCAATTTTCTTGAGTTGATAAAACTTGTGTCCAATTTCAACGATGATGTTGCTAAGGTTGTTTTAGAAAATGCTCCACAAAATGCAAAATATACTTCACCTCAAGTCCAAAAAGATATTTTACATGTCTTGGCAAAAAGAGTGCGAGATGCAATTTGTGAAGAAATTGGTGATTCAAAATTTTGCATTATTGTTGATGAGGCACGAGATGAGTCTAAGAGAGAACAAATGGCTATTGTTTTGAGATTTGTTAACAAAGATGGTTTTATACAAGAACGCTTCTTTGATATTGTCCAAGTTAAAGATACATCTGCATTGACTTTAAAGGATAAAATATCTGATGTTCTTTCTCAAAATTGTCTTGATATTCAAAGTATTCGTGGACAAGGGTATGATGGTGCTAGCAATATGCGTGGTGAATGGAAAGGATTGCAAGCATTATTTCTTAATGAATGTTCTTGTGCATACTATGTTCATTGTTTTGCACATCGATTACAATTAGCATTAGTTGCTGCATCTCGAGAGGTAACGGTTGTTCATGATTTCTTCTCAAATTTGAATTTCATTATTAATGTGGTTAGTTCTTCATGTAAACGTCATCGTGATTTGCAAGATGCTCAAGAAGCAGATATTGCATATTTGATAGCTATTGAGGAACTTGAAACTGGAAAAGGAGCTAACCAAATTGGCACTTTGAAACGAGCTGGTGATTCTCGTTGGGGTTCTCATTTTTATTCTATTTGTAGCCTACTAAGGCTGTTTAATCCTGCTTGTTCAGTGCTTGAGAAGATTATAAAAGAAGGATCCACTTACTCTCAACGTGGGGATGCTGAAGCTGCTTATGAAATGATTACATCATTCAGATTTATATTCATTTTACATTTGATGAGGGAAATCATGGGTACCACTGATTGTCTTTGTCAACATTTGCAACAAAAATCTCAAGACATCTTGAATGCTATGCAATTAGTTTCTAATACAAAAGTACTCCTCCAAAAATTGAGAAATGAAGATTGGGATAATTTTCTTGAGAAAGTAGTCTCTTTCTCTAAGAAATTTGAAATAGACATTCCAGATTTTGGTGCTCGTTATGTTAAAGGCCGAGGTCGTCTTCCACGGGATCACATTACGGTGGAACATTATTATCATTTTGATGTATTCAATGCTGCTATAGACTATCAATTGCAAGAGCTTGATTGTAGATTTGGTGAAAGGGCAATGGAACTCTTGACACTTAGTTCAGCTTTGGATCCAAATGATGCTTATAAATCATTTAATATTGATGATATATGTAGTCTTGCAGAAAAGTACTATTCTCTTGATTTTTCTGAGCAGGAAAAAATTATTTTGAGATTTCAGTTGAAGCATTTTGAAGTTGATATGCTTAATCATCCGAAACTACAAAAATTGTCTTCCATTGCGGAATTATGTCGAGGATTGATAGAGGCAGGAAAATCAGATACATATTATCTTATTGATAGATTGGTTCGTCTTGTTTTAACTCTTCCAGTGTCTACAGCAACTACCGAACGAGCATTTTCAGCAATGAAAATTGTTAAAACAAGACTTCGTAACAAAATGGAAGATGAGTTTCTTGGAGATAGTTTACTTATCTACATTGAAAGAGAAATTGCTAAAAGCTTCGATTCAGATTTGATACTTGAAGATTTTGTTTCTCTAAGACCTCGTAGAATGCAATTTTAGGCACTTTGTATTTTGTATTTTGCTTTACTTTTGTACTAGTGCCTATATGGTAACTGATATATGAATTTAGCATATATTTATGAAGTCACATAAATATGCTTTTTGTGATACATATATTGTGGTATAATTTCTTTTGATTGAATTTACCATATTATAATAAAAATATAATATAAAAAGAGAACAAAAAAAAAAATTATTTTATTATTTTATTGACGCCCCTGGTATACTAAATTCCTGGCTCCGCCACTGTGTTTGAGAGTAGTTGTTTTTCACTTTTTCAATGGCGGACGATCTTGCAAATCTGTGGGCAAATCTTTCGCTCAGAGGGTGAAGATGGAGAACTGGAGATTCAGACGACTGAAGTAAAAGGGATAATCACGATAGGAAACTCCTGCATTGTAGGAAAACTCTTGTTTGAGAGGCTCGTGAGCAAGGAGACAGTCAGGAGTACGCTTTTGCGATCGTGGAGACCAAAGGGAACTTTGACCTTCAAGATACTGGGCATAAATCTTTTTTTGATCGAATTTGAGGAGGCCAAGGATAAGGCAAGAGTCTTGGAGGATAGGCTGTGGGATTTTGAGGGCTATTTGTTCTTAGTTGAAGACTTTGGTGGCCGAATCTCGCTATCTGAACTTACATTTGATAGGCCCCCCTTTTGAGTGCGTATGACAAATCTACCTTTGGCGTGCATGGGACGAGAGGTGGGTTTCAAACTTGGAGCATCGGTGGGACGGGTGGAGGAAGTCGACACAGACAAAGATGGGATCGGATGGGAGGAGTTTTTCCAGGTTAAGATTAATATTGATCTGTACAAACCTCTCTCTAGAGGCCGCATTTTCAAATTTGATGGGAAATCGAGGTTAGTTGGCTTCAAGTTTGAATGTCTGCCCAAATTCTGCTACCACTGTGGTGTGATCTGCCATGGGGTAGAGGGATGTATAAAAATGAGTATGTTGCGGAACCAGGAGGTCAGTCAGTTTGGTCCTTGGCTACGTGCAAATTCTCCCAGACAAAGATTAGAGAGAACCCATGATCGCCACACAGAATATTTTGAGTCAACTACGTATGCAAAAGCTACTTCAGGGGAGGATCCGAAGTAGAGTCACTACAAGAATCAAATATTTTTGCTATGGACCATTAGTAACGTGTATGTGGTGTTAACACGTTACTAAACTTTAGTAACGTGTCTATAGTAACGTGTTTGATGGGTGGTGAAAACGGACGTAGTTATTGCCAATTTAGTAACGTGTTAGACTCTGACACGTTACCATTTGGTAACGTGGTACAAATGTGCCACGTTACCAATTATGGTAACGTGGCATTTTCTGCCACGTTACAATTTGGTAACGTGGCATTTTCTGCCACGTTACCATAATTGGTTACGTGGCACATTTATGCCACGTTACCAAATTTGACAGGGAAATTTTTTTTTTTTTTTTTTGAATTTTCTCCGCTTGTTATATACAAGTTCAATAATCCAATATTCGCCGCTCGTTATACCTGATATACAAGTTCAATCCAATAATCCAATATTCGATGTTCTATCAATCCTATTATAGCCACAATCCAACTACCAATTATCTAACCACAATCCAACATCAAATATATATATATATAGCCACAATCCAACATCAAATATATATTCGATCTATCAATTAAACTACCACAATTGAGGACTATCAATTCAATTAACCAAACACTACAACAAATACAAAAAACAGAAGCCACAAACACTACTCCGACCAAAGCCGAGTGAACATCATGATGACCATTTCTCGACTTCTCCGCACTAACTGCAAATAATAAAACAAACAATCAATTAGCTAATTGACATTTGTGATATAATATTGACAATGTCCAAGTAAGTGAGAAAACAATCGAATAATTGTCACATAAACATCGACATACATATTTGCACGACCTATGCATATATTTGCACGACATACATAAACACATATACATCTACATATACATTTATTTAATGAGGTGTCTTCAACAAATATGGTATAATTAACTATGCAAAGCTCAAATCACAACCAAACCAACCAGGAACAACAAAGTAGATTATTTTGAGTTTATATATATATATATATATATACTTACGGGGTGCCTGAACGACGGGTATAATGTCGTGACAAACGAGACTTCTGTCCAATCGGCGTCTGGTGTTGGATTTCATTGTGATCATCGTCCTCAGCTTTTACTCTTACGTCATCTACAGATGCATATTACGTTGCAATTATGTTATATACAGTTGTGTTAGATACGAACAAAGTTTATTTACCAAACAAAATTACTAGCTCTTAAAATGATATTCATCTCGTGATATAATCGTGTTACTCAAATAAAAACAATAAAAATATATTGTTACCTGATCAGCTATCAACTGAGGATCTCGCAATCACTCGGGCTGGGGACTCTGCATCTTGCAGATTCTTGATCGTCGTCACCTCCGGCTCCGACCCCACACGTCTCGACCCCTCAAGGCTGCGAATCCGCGCCTCATGCGCCGCCATCTGCACAGCCATCTGAGCAGCTATCGGCTCAGCCATCTGCTGAGTCACCCGTGCGGTCACCGCCGCAGTAATCTCCTCACTCTGCTGCGCCAGCCTTGCATCCATTTGCTCCCTGTGCTTCTCCCTCTCGGCTTCAATGACTCTTTCGAATTCTTCACGCGAGACCATTGTTTTCGCCACGGTTCTGCGGCCGTGCTTGGGACGGTGTACAGTATGAGTGGATCGTGCCGCGTGCAGGCAAAATATTCTTACTGACCCCTCAAACACGACCCGTATACTCAGGCTTATTGTCGTGCGCCTGTGCATAAGCATCATCCGGTGTCCACCTAATCGTCCCATGGGGCCCTTCTACCTGTTCCGCAGGGTCATTTTCCAATAACTCCTCCATCCGTGCCTGTACATGATCATTGTTATATATATAATTTTTAAAACTCAATAAGTTAATACATAAATAAAAATTCATAACAAGGTGTATGCCACTTACAATTCTCGCTGCGACTATCGGATTTGGGCAGCTACCATCTTTCTTTTTATGGCTCTTGATATAAGTCTTCGCTCGCGTAGGAGCCTTACCCGAACTAAGTATCTGCAATAAGTTCAAACCATCAATGAAATATATAAGTCTTATATAGTACGCAATATATGACATATATATCGATGTTATGGTCAGTTAGAGTAGTACTTCCTCATGTGCCATCCTTGCAAGGCTCTTCGAGCCGGTGTAGTGTGGTATTTGATTTTGTGCTCGTATGTCTTTCATATGCGCACAATAAGCCTACAAACACAACATATATACGTTATTAATAGCTAAGCCATCGAACAATTATAACTAACAAAACACAAATAGTTTGAAGTGACTTACTTGATAAGTGGGATTACACCATTTCACCAACAACATGTCAACGTCTGCGCGGTTGTACTTTGAAATGGTCTGGGCCATCCTTGCCGTCATTGTCGCAGGAGTGTCGTCACTCTGAATCATGAGCTTCTTCCTTAACTTGTGCCTCAAAAGCTTCTGTTTTTCGCTCATGTCTCTAAAAGCGTCTTTCTTAATTGCCGTCATATTCGACTCTGGCATGATGTAAAAGTAATGCTACATCAATTAAAAACTAGGGTATTAAAGCGCTTGTTGTATAAAATAAATTTAATATACAAGTGTTACATATCATAAATTAATAACATGCATCTAATCTTTGGGTCTTACCATCAAAGACTCAAATAAATCCTCCTTGCATTGTTCTGGTACATCATTCCAGTTGTCGGATAGCCTAATAAAGGTCCCGGCCTTGCACGCCTTGCCGATCATCCGTTTAAACTTTTTTTCACTTTGTCCTACGGGCTGCCACGCGCCATTATACTCCATGACGACCCTTTTCCCATCGGGAATGTTCCACAACTTGTGGGAGTCACTTACAATCAACACTTCAAAGTTGTCATCGCCAGCTGCAATGATGAAATATATATTAACACACAAATGGTTAAACATATATTATTTGAATTGATGTACTAATTAACTACATGTACCATCATGCGTAAATATGTGCATATTTAATGTTCGGAATAGCATGCATACATACCTATCATGCGAACCTCGTCGATAGCCAATGCTGGCCAAGCAGGGTCATCGTGCTGCTCATTGTCCGCGTCACATGTACCATCATCCATGTCATCAACGGCTTGTGCCTCACTATCATCCACAGGTGTGCTGCTGTATGGCGGCGGATCGAAATAGCCGTGCGGCAATAAACCCATTTGTGTGAATCTGTGTGGCGGGGATAGCATACGCGGGGATTCGTTCGACTCGCAGGGGGTAGGCTCATATCCCTGATACCCTAGTTGGGTAAGCCCCATCGGACGAGATGGGTCAAGAAAATCCGTGATAGGATCAATCGAAGAGCCGAGAATGTCGTAGCCACAGTCGCCTCCTGCATGTGTATGCCCGTCCACATGCTGTGGAAGTATGGGTCGATACCCTGATTGCTGCTGAAGAAGCATAGCAGCTTCCTGCGCCTCACTATTGGTAAAGTCATGTTGCAATCTCGACCCAGAAGATTGTGCCCTCCGACCTCTTGACTTCCCCCGAGCACTCATATCAACCCGCAAAATACATCACTCACCCAATTAGTTATGTGTATAGTGTATAGTGCAACTAATAGTCACCACAAAGTCGTCAGAAAAATTAATAATTAATGTACAAATAAATAACAAACCAATCAATGTACAATATTTAATTACGCTAAACTTAAACATAAATGCATTAGTATGGCCAATGGGGAGTCTAACAGTGAATAAGTAAAACTAGGTTCATTACTTTTTTGTTATTCTTTTCTTTCCTTGTTATTTTTTTTTCTGCTTAAAATTTACACGAAGTAAATTTCCAAACCTTAAACCACATTATAATACAAAATTTAAACCATTTGTTATGGGTACCGAACTTAAAAAAAACATCTACGTTCGTTGTTTATTTAATAACATGTACTATAATATAAATGATCATTTATATAATAGTTAGGTTTGTAAAACATACACAAAATAAAATAAAATAAAAGTTAGGTAATTTCAAACTGCTTACCTAAAGATCTAATTTATTGGGTAGGTTAGGTGGTTATAACCCAATATCGGTTCATGAGTTGGGCCACGATTAGTTTCAGTTTAGGTACTAAGACAAACTATCCGTTAACTATTAAGACTAATTATTGAAGCCCAATCTTTGCCAAAATGGCTGAGGCTAATTTTTTTTAGTCCATACCCATCACGTAAAAGAAGAATAAAGTCGGCTTCCAACACATTTCCATTCCCAACCTAATTAAATCCGAAAATACAAATTCTTTTCACTTATAAAGCTGTGTTTGTTTTGGAAGAAAACATTTTTCCAAAACCATTTCGTGTATGAGCTCTTATATTTGTTTTTCCTAACCGCCCCAAAAAAAAAAAAAAACAAGTATTTAGTAGAAATGACATAGAATAGCTAGGTTTGTAAAACATACACAAAATAAAAAAATTTTAGGTAATTTCAAACTACTTACCTAAATACGTGTCTATAAATATTTTGCATGCATGCTCATATTGAACAATCCTATATTTCTACGTACAAACATAGGACACTAAAAGTAATATATAATTCAACCAAATTAATAAGTTAATTATCTAACAAAAAAAATTGAACATATACATATACAATATTCTATAAACCCATGCATTACAAGAATCAAGTTTATATACATATACGAAATTTGAAATATGCATCACAGCAAAGAAATTTAAAAACTATCAATATATACTTCAAGAAAAAATTATATGTACATATATACCTGATCGATGGCCCAAGAACACGTGAGATCGAGGTGAGTTGGCGGCCGGAGATGAGTTTTCGCCGGCGGAGAGAGACGACGGTGGTGATGAGGTGGCGGCCTGCTCCAAAATCAATCCGAAGAAGAAGGTGGAAAATGTGAGAAATATTGAAGAGAAGGTGGCTGGAAAATGTGAGAAGAAGAGAGCAAAAATTTTGACTGCAGGGGGGAGGAAGCTGCACTGCGCAGTGCTGAGGAGAAGAAGATAGCCGGCCAGGGTAAAAAAAATAAAAGAGAAAAGGAGAAGAAGAAGAAGGGGACCATGCGTGCGCATGGTCCCGAGGAGTGTAGTGACGTGCCACATAGGCACGTTACTACAAGAGTAACGTGCCTATGTGGCACGTTACTCTTTTGTAACGTGCTACACAGGCACGTTACTACAAGAGTAACTTGCCTATGTAGCACGTTACTCTTTTGTAACGTGCCTATATGGCACGTTACTATTGTTGTAACGTGCCACACGGCACATTACAATTCTTCAAACGTGCCATGAATGGCACATCATATATTAATAATATATTATTAAGCTTAATATATTAATTAATATATTACATAAAGCTTAAGCTTTATATATATATATATATATATATATATATACAAAGACTCAATTAACAATATATAAATTAATTGATATAAAGCCTTATATTAATATATACTTGCAAATTATTAAGCGTTATATCAATTAATTAAGTACGTACTTAATTGATATATTATAAAGCATATAATACTTGCAATTATTAAGCGTTCGTTATATTAAGCTTAGTAATTGATAATTAATTAATTATCTACTTATAAGTTGATATATATATTAACGTACTTATACGTAATATTAAATATGTGTAATATTACGTATATTTCCACCATGCATGTTCAAGACTTGCATCGGCCAATTTTCTTAATTTGGTTAATTGATTGATAGTGCATATCCTGATCGACTATGAAATAAAGCATGCATGGTATTAGTGTTATAGAGCTGATAGCGTCTAGCATACCTTTAGTGTTCTATATATAGGCATATCTTAGCTATATCTTTTTTGGGTTCTGATCTTTCTCTAGGGACTCACATGCAATCTAGATTATGATCTATTAGCCACAAAGTCCTAAGCCCCAATATTTTTTTCAAAGTTATTAATAATAGAATGAATTAATGTTAACAAAATTGTATGATTGTTTATACATGCAATTTTATAAAAATTACAAGATTA
>NC_081542.1:47384880-47388315 GCF_901000735.1 Corylus avellana | reverse complement strand
AGAATACTTTAAAAGGTCAACCAATTACCTCATTTTCCATGGTGGTCAAGAGTGTTGACTTTCGGTTAAGGGCGTTGGCCACTTTGTTCAAAGTTCCCGACTTGTGTTTGATGGTGAAAGAGAATTGTTGCACATATACAGCCCACTTTGCATGCTGGGAGGAGAGTTTATCTTGACTATTGAGGTGCTTCAATGCCTCATGATCCGAGTACAAGATAAAATCATTGTAGGTGAGGTCGGAATCCCAATGCCTCAATGATTGCACCAATGCGTAAAACTTTACGTCATAGGTGCTATAGTTTAGCCTTGAGCCACTCAACTTTTCACTAAAGAATGCCACCACTCCAATGCCGATTTTGGAAGCGTCACAATACAACTCAAATGGCAATTCAAAATCCGGAAGGACAAGTAGTGGGGCCGACATCAACTTGAGTTTAATCAACTCAAATGCTTCGGTAGCCGCCTCACTCGAAGAGAATTCTCCCGCACTCATGCACTCCGTGATAAGTGCCTTGGTGGTGCTAAAATTATGATTGAAATGCCTATAAAATGAAACCAATGCATGGAAACTTCTTACCTCGTGTCATGCCGTAGGAGTGGGCCAATCCCGAATGGCCGCCACTTTTGCTTCGTCCACCGCCAACCCATCTTTAGACACCACATAGCCAACAAAAAGCACCGAATTTGTCATGAATGAACACTTGGCCGGTGATGCGTAGAACTTTTCTTTCCGGAGCACTTGAAGTACTTCCCTCACATGTTTAATGTGTGTTTCTCTATCGGGGCTGTAAATGAGTATGTCATTAAAGTATACTACGACGAACCTCCCTATAAAAGGCCAAAAAGGTTGGTTCATCACTCTCATGACTGTGCTAGGTGCATTAGATAATCCGAATGGCATTGTTGTGCCAAATACCCACCTAAATTAATAGGTAAATACTTGGTGCATTTTCCTCGCAAGTGCACAAGATTAAACGATTGTATAGCAAGCAAATACGAGACCATTCCCACGAGGATTGGTAAATTATGTTTAGAAGTAATTTCCTATTTAATTAAACACATAAATTCAATTTCCTACCAGCCGTTTTCGATTTAGCCCCCTAATGTTTCAAAAGTGATAAAGTAGCCCTCCAAACTACCAAACTATTGCATTTTGGCCACTCCGTTAGTCAAAATCGTCAGTTTGGACGGAAACTGCAAAACGACATCGTTTTGTTATGGGTAAGTTACTACAATGCCCTTTTATGAAAAAAAAAAATTTTGGGAAAATTCTAAAAAAGCCCTCCAAACTATCAGCCGTTTTCATTTTAGCCCCCTAATGTTCAGAAAGTGATAAAGTAGCCCCCCAACAAAATGACGTCATTTCGAATTTCCATCCAAACTAATGGTTTTGACTAACAGAGTGGCCAAAATGCAATAGTTTGGTAGTTTGGAGGGCTACTTTATCACTTTTGAAACATTAAGGGGCTAAATCGAAAACGGCTGGTAGTTTAGGGGGCTTTTTTATATTTTTCCCATAAATAAAATAAAAGATAAACTAAAACTAAAAAGGTTTTGAGTTTTAATATCCACCACTAATCAGACTAATTAAGATAACAATATGCCAATGCGCCAATTATACTGGCATATTTAATGTTTGTCAACCTAAGGGTATGGGTGTCTACTTCTTAAGCTATTGATTTACTTAAGCAAAGAATTAGGCATGGGTGTCTACTCTAATTCCTTTCTTTCTTAAAGGATTTAGCATGGGTGTCTACTAAGTTGTTCTTTAAGAAAGCTTAAATTTGTGAAAATCGACAAACACATGAAGCCTAGGCCATGGGTGTCTACTCCCGATTCCCCATGTTGATTAACCCAAGAACCTGGCTTGGATTTCTTTTGTTACTCTTATTAAACCCAGGACTCGATCATCCAAATTGATTTAATTAACCAATCCATACCACATGCATATGTTGGCCAGACAAACACATATGAGGAATTCAAGATAACATGAATTAATCAAGTTAAATACACCAAAATATAATTGTAGCAAATGCGCCAATATTGAAATCATAAATAGACATGACTAGGGCTTCAATCTAGCCCTAATTAAAATATAAACTACATAACAAAAATAAAAGGTGAAAGAGAAGAAAAACCCAAACTCCTATTGATCTAGCCTTCAGTTCCTTTCCAGAGCTTGTGCCTCTTTCTCCACACTTATTCCTAGAAGCTAAGAGGTCTATTTATAGGCTTTTAGAAATCCTTACACACTAGTAAACCTAGAAAATTTGTAATGTTTTATTCATATTACAAGTGGAACTTGGAAAACCCTAATATGGAAGGAAAGGGAGTCTGGCCGCCTCTGATGTGTCTCCAGCGAACGGGTGCGCTCGATCGCAACCCGTGTGCGCTCGATCACACATCTATGATCGAGACTCTTCTGTTGTGAGTACGATCGCACATGGCTGCACTCAGTGCTTGTCTTCTTTGGTAGTGCGCTCAATCGCAGGTTCCCTGCAATCGATCACACTACCAGGAACTCCAACTTTTTCTAAATTCTCTCTTTGAGCCCAAATTTTCCAGATTTACTTCATTCTCTTCCAAAAGCCAACAAAAGCATGGAAAACACGTAAAAGAACTAAAATAACATAAATTAACTACACTTAAGGAATTAACACATATAAGTTTAAGGACTAAAATATGAATATTTTGGCACGTATCACACCCCCAAACTTACATATTACTAGTCCCTTAGCAATACAAAACTAAAAACAAAACAAAAAACAAAAAACAAAAAGATAAATCAATCTTTCGTGAGATGTACGATTTCATTTAGCATATGCAACAAGCCTTTTAAACTCCTAGGAATTCCCTAGAGGATGAGTGAAGTCTCATGAGGATTTTCCAGGAATGTTACCCACAAACATCATGCAAGAGTTCATGTTATCCAAAAATTAAGGTATCACTCAAAACCATGATTTTCACTCACTAGCAAGCTTAAAAAGATAAACTCCATCTTCACAATGAATTAGAATTTTAAATTTTAATCACTTACAAAAGACATACTAAGGCGTCACAAGTTCAAAAACAGTGTAAAGTGAACTAGCACAAAATTATGAAGCTTCCAATTATTTCCAATGTGCAATGTCTCAATATCTCAAAGTTCACTGAAATCCCTATTAGAATGAATAACAATGACATTTTTTTTTTTTTTTTTTATCGTCTAGTTGTGCAATGGGTGTCTACTAAGTTGTTCTTTAAGAAAGCATAATCAGAAAATAGACACGTGAAAAAATGGGTGTCTACAAAAAAAAGAAGTTTTTTTGACGTGGCAAACAGTAACTAATTTTTGCCACGTCAAAAAATAGACACGTCAAAAAAAATATTATTGACGTGCTGCATTGTAACACGTCAAAAGTTTTTGACGTGTCAATCTAACACGTCAAAAATTTT
>NC_081542.1:47377814-47384780 GCF_901000735.1 Corylus avellana | reverse complement strand
TATATATATCAAACATATAAACGATATTATATGTATATATATATATATATATACACGTACATGCATAATCATATCATATCAATCTATTAATATTGTATAATATTTAATATCATATATATGATATTAATTATCCTATACATGCATAATCATTTTATATATTATATACCAATTAATATAATTATCACATATAAATCAACCATTACATTAATATTAATTTGAACATGATATTATCATGCATAAATCAGTCTAGTAATATTAATATAATAGCCATATTAATTTTGTAAAAATATATAAAACATACTGAATACATTTATTTTATAAGATCCGCAAACTTCACATGAACTCGGCCAACACAAAATACGTGGTCGGTGAGTGAATACATCTAATTATTTATACATCTAGAATATTAATTTATTTATTCTCTAATTAATTGTAATTGTGTTATATGGATAATGTGTTATATAAGAGGAAAAATTATATAATAGAATAAATATAATTTTTAATATAAATTATAATTTTAATAGAAATATAATTTAATATATAATGTTAAGAAAATTAAAATAAATATAAATTAGTATATTTATATTTATATAATATAATGAAATTAAATTAAATATAATTTTTGACGTGTCATGTGTGGCACGTCAAAACACTAATAAAAATTATATTTAATTTATTTTAATTATATTATATAATTAAAAATATAATAATTTATATTTATTTTAATTTTATTAAAATTATATATATCACACATATAAACGATATTATATATATATATATATGTGTGTGTGTGTGTGTGTGTGTACGTACATGCATAATCATATCATACTATTAATATTGTATGATATTTAATATCATATATATGATATTAATTATCCTATGCATGCATAAGCATTTTATATATTATATACCAATTAATATAATTATCACATGCATGCATATAAATCAACCATTACATTAATATTAATTTGAACATGATATTATCATGCATAAATCAGTCTAATCATATTAATATGATAGCCATATTAATTTTGTAGAAATATATAAAACATACTGAATACATTTATTTTATAAGATCCGCAAACTTCACATGAACTCGGCCAACACAAAATATGTGGTCGGTGAGTAGATTATTAAGCCCTCATTAAAAAATATATTTAATTATCTATACATCTAGAATATTATTGTATTAACAATAGTCTCTCTCTAGGTTTCTCTCATAGAGTAAACACTAGGTGCGAGGTTAGTCCCTATCCTGTCGGAAGGGGTTCGGGATTATACTGAAACTGATTCAAGGAAGTACACTGGAAGATGGCTGACGATCTGGAAGATTTATGTGGGAAAATCTCTCTCATCGCAGGGGAGAAACAAGGGCTGAAAATTACGGAAGGAGAAGTAGCAGTTACGCGCGATAAGGGCAAGAGGTGTTTAATCGGACGACTATGGGCGGGGAAACGAACAAACAAGGAAGCCTTCTCATCCGTATTGTCTCGAATATGGAGAATACGAGGGGGAGTGATTTTCAAAGAGATTCAGGAAAATCTCTGGCTCTTTGAGTTCGAAGAAGCGGATGACATGAGGAGGGTGAAGGAAGGAAGGCCATCGTCATTCGATCGGCAAATCCTGGTCCTAAATGATTTTGATGGGAGTATTCCTCCGTAAAAAATGGACTTCACAAAATCCCCATTTTGGATCCAGGTTCATGACATGCCACTATTGTGTATGACGAAGGGAGTGGCCACACGGATCGGAGAATCGTTAGGAGAGCTGGAGGATGTTGACATTGTGGGAGACGGGGCAGGTTGGGGACGTTGCCTTCGAATACGGGTAATACTTAATGTAATGCAACCCCTTGAACGAGGACGAGCATTGGAGGTGGAGGGGAAAACTTCATGGGTTTCTTTCCGCTATGAAAAATTACCCCAATTCTGTTTCAATTGTGGCCGCTTGGTGCATGATGAGAAAGGATGTCCGGTGATAAAGTCAAATAAACTGAACTCAGATGAAGGAATTAAACAATGGAGGCCGTGGTTGCGTGCTGATGAGCCGAAACGAAGGACGCCCGGAGATTGGTCTCACCACTCGTGGGAAGACGCAGGGCAACACCGAGAGGGAAGCAAGGGTCAGTCGGGTGGCGGCTGGCGAAACAAAAAATCATCTTGGAAGGAAAGTGCCGACATTCTCCGAAACCCTAGCCCAATCAATGCAGGAAGATCAGGGTCAAATTCGGCTGGGTCATTAAATGCTCAAAAACGGCACATGATAGGGGTTATGGAAAACGTGAAGGGAAATCCTAACGGTCCAGAAGGCGAATCATTTCAGGAAAGGGATGAAGGATTTAATGAAGAAATAGGGGAAAACAGGGAGCAAGATTCTGGGGATGAATGGTCAACGTCTTTAAATGCTACTGCGGAAAGTAAGGGGAAGCAAGATCCAATGGAGGAGGCGACAGGAAAGGGGACTGGAAAAGGTATTGGGCCTCCAAGTTATGGGCCCAGGCGCAAAGGGGAAGGAGACCGGACGAGCTGGGACAAAAATGAATTAAATGGGCTGCCAATGCCTATGGATTTATCTCCTACACTGATGGGGACCAACAGCAAGAATGACAGCCTAACTCCCGAGTTTAATAAGACGGAAGCACGACCTGCAACTAAAACCAGTATCATGGAAGAGTACATGAGCAAAACTATGAAGGGTGCAAATCTGCGAACCTGGAAAAGGCTGGCCAGAGAGGAAACCGAACTGCACCGGTTGGGAGAGGGACAATAGGAGAAAATACCAAAACGGAAGCTCTCTACTGACGCTCAGGAAGGGGAGACAAAGAATCATGGGAAAAAAGCCAGGAAGCTAACAGGAGAAAATACACACCCTGAAAACACAGTGGCGGCGGCTGTCTCACAGCCCTGCCAAACTCAATGAATCACTTAAGCTGGAACTGCTGGGGGCTTGGGAACCTCCAGACAGTTCGGGACCTTTGCCGGATGGTGAAGGAGAAGCGGCCCGGAGTTGTATTCCTCATGGAAACTAAATGTGGGAATGCAAAGATGGAAAAAATCAGACTTAAACTAGGCTTTGAGGGTATGTTTGTCGTAGAACCTCTTGGGAGGAGCGGTGGGTTAGCTCTTATCTGGAAGGAGAACAACTTGGTAGAAATACAAAACTACTTGAGGTTGCATATCAATGCGGTCTTGAAGAGGATAGAAGATAATGTGCTTTGGAAACTAACCGGCTTTTATGGACAACTGGATTGGACAAAAAGAAAGGAATCCTGGGCACTACTGCAACATTTACAAGAATTCCAGCCTGACCCTTCGCTATGTTTTAGAGATTTCAATGAGATAATAGCACATCATGAGAAGGTGGGAGGTGTTAGGCGAAAGGAGGTGCTGCTGGAAGCATTCAGGTCAGGACTGGAAATGTGCAACCTAACTGATTTGGGATACAAAGGAGCGAAATTCACGTGGAATAATCGTCAAATGGATGGGAGCTTCATTAAGGAAAGACTGGATAGGGCCCTAAGCAACAATGAATGGCGGGGTCTTTTCCCGAACACAGCGGTACAGGTTTTACCGTCCATAACCTCGGATCATAAACCTCTTCTGGTCCTCATTTGCAAAGAGAATGAAAATAGGCAGTTTCTGCCGAACAGCTTTAAGTTTGAAGCAAGCTGGCTGCTGGATGATGAATACAATAAGGTGATGCAGTCGGCGTGGAATGAAGCTACTGGTGGGACCACGACAGCAGGGGTAGTTCAGGAGAAATTAACTGTGTGTCAAACACGGTTGAAGCAATGGAGCAGGAAAAAGTTTGGCATGGCAGAGAAGGTCTTAAAAGAAAAGACAAAGGCGCTGGAACTATTACAGAGGAACGATGAGCATGAAAATGTCGAAGCCATCAAAGAACTTCAAGGGGAAATTGAATATATTATAGAGCAGGAGGATGTGAAGTGGAAGCAAAGGGGAAAGCAAAATTGGTTTAGAGAATGAGACAGGAACACATCCTTTTTCCATGCATGGGCAACCCACCGGCGAAAAATTAACACAATAAAAAAGATTACAGATGAAGCAGGGATAGAGTGGAAAAATAAAGATATTAGCACAGCTTTTATCAAGTTCTATCAAAACATGTTCACAACGGGTGAGATAGAAGGGGTTGAGCAGTGTCTGGAAGGAATGGAGGCACGGGTGACAAGTGAGATGAATACAGCCTTGCTGGGACAATTCACTGAAGCGGAGGTGGAGACAACTCTTGGACAAATGCACCCCTTTAAATCCCCAGGTCTGGATGGTTTCTCCGCTTGTTTCTATCAATCAACATGGCCGACAGTACGAGTGGAGGTATGTAGAGCAGTCTTGGATTTTTTGAATCATGATTGTTTTGATGAATCTATCGGCCCATAAGTCTTTGTAATGTGATTTATAAATTAATTGCCAAAGTTTTAGCAAACAGATTGAAGCAGGTGTTAGCAAACATATTTTCACCCACACAGAGTGCATTCATACCCGGGAGACTTATCTCTGACAATGTTTTGGTGGCTTTTGAGGCGCTCCGCACGATGGACACAAGAATGAAAGGCCGACAGGGGTATATGGCTCTAAAATTGGATATGAGCAAAGCTTACGATAGGGTGGAATGGAATTTTTTGGAGGCACTTATGAGAAAGATGGGATTTGAAAATAGATGGGTTAACATGTTAATGAGGTGTGTAAAATCGGTCACTTATTCCATCTTGATCAATGGGCAACCTCATGGGCGAATCATACCATCCAGGGGGATACAACAGGGCGATCAATTATCCCCATATTTATTCATCCTATGTGTTGAAGGCTTAAGTCATATGTTGAGCAAGGCGGAATGGGACCATAAGATCACCGGCCTACCAGTAGTCCGGGGTGGTACAAGAATAAACCATCTCTTTTTTGCAGACGACAGCCTGCTATTTTGCAAGGCAAATGTGAATGAATGGACACGGATCTAGGAGATTCTAGGCTCTTACGAGAAAGCATTGAGGCAAAAACTTAATCGGGACAAGACCTCCATTTTTTTCAGCCGGAACACAAAACAAGAGACTAAGAATTTCATTCTTTCCATATCAGGGGTCATCTCTTCGACAAGTTATGAGAAGTACCTTGGCCTCCCTTTAGTTGGCCAGTCCAGGGTGAGCACTTTTACAGGTATCCAAGGGAAAATTTGGTAAAGAATCAATGGTTGGACAGAAAAATTTTTGACCCAAGCCGGAAAGGAGGTTTTATTAAAAGCGGTTATTCAAACAATACCCACTTACACAATGAGCGTCTTCTTATTACCAAAAAAACTATGCCATGATATCACTTCAATGATGGCCAGGTTTTGGTGGGGCCACAAAGACAATCAAGGGCAATTGGCGTGGATGAGTTGGAAGAAAATGGGGAGAGCAAAAGAGAAAGGAGGTTTGGGGTTCCGGGACCTAGAGCTTTTCAATATGGCGATGTTAGCAAAGCAAGGATGGCGACTAAGTCAAAATCCAGAGACACTTGTGGCAAGAATCATGAGGGAGAAATATTTCCATAATGGTACTTTCCTAGAAGCGGAAGTTGGTAAAAATCCATCATATGCTTGGCGAAGCATCTGGAGCTCGAAAAAACTGTTAAAAGAAGGGTTGATTTGGCGAATAGGCGATGGGACAAGGGTCAAAATTTGGGAGGATCATTGGTTACCAAATCCCAGACCTCACCCAGCAAGGTCACCGAGTAGTATCCTGGACACTCAAGCTCGTGTTGCTGAGTTCCTGGATCCTGACACCAACTGGTGGAATACAGCTCTAGTAAAAGAAATATTCACTGAGGAGGAGGCCAATATGATTCTAAATGTGGGGGTTTGCCCTCGCAGAGGAACGGACTGCTTAGCATAGGAATACACGAAGAATGGAGCCTTCTTTGTTCGGAGCGCATATCACTTAGCTATGGAAAAAATGGAGGCAAGAGAAGCTAGTAGTTCAGACTCCCATCTATCTCGTGACCTGTGGAAGCAAATCTGGGCACTAAAAGGCTCCCAAGTTGTGAAATTCTTTCTTTGGAAAGCATGTAATGACATTTTGCCAACAAAGGAAAAGCTCTTTAAGAGGAGGGTGGTTCAGAATCCTTTGTGTCCTATCTGCTTAGCTGAACCGGAAACGATAAACCATATAATATGGTCATGCCCATCAGTCCAAAATGTTTGGGGGGAATGCCGTGGCAAATTACAAAAAAGAGTGTGTTACGAAGGAGACTTCACGGAACTCTTGTTCAAAGTTGGTCATGAGCTGACGGAAGAGGAAAGACATTTAATGGTTACAGTTGCCAAAGGGATCTGGTTGCGCTGGAACAAATTTGTCTTTGAAGGAGATTTCCAAACCCCAGTAACGGTAGTGCGCATTGCCAAGGAGCAGGTGGCGGCATTTGATGAAGCTACCCGAAGACATGCAGAACCCAAGACCAAAAACATGGTTAAGGAAGCAGAGATTTGGAGGAAACCCCCTCGTGGGTTGGTAAAGATCAATTGGGACGCGGCTGTTGATAAAGGGAGGGGAAGAATTGGATTGGGGGCTATAATTCGGGATGCTTCAGGAGAGGCTATTGCAATGCACTGTGAACCCCAAACTCACATTATTGATCCCTCGTTGGCGGAGGCACTGGCAGCCCGTACAACCATTGAACTCAGCCTATCTCACGGATTTCAGCAAGGTCTTCTAGAGGGTGATGCTTTAGAGGTGATAAATGCTATAAACCAAATGGAGCAATGCAGGGGAACATATGGACAAATAGTCAATGATATCAAGCAATCTCTGACACAGAATGGAGAATGGAAAGTCAGTCATGTCCGAAGAACCGCGAATGGAGCAGCACATTTATTGGCCAAAATGGCACTGCATCTCCCAGCCTCTCAAAGCTGGTGTAGTGATTTTCCTGAGTGCATGACAGAGATTGTAAGAAAGGAACAGAATAGTTG
>NC_081542.1:47371786-47377714 GCF_901000735.1 Corylus avellana | reverse complement strand
TGTAATATTAATTACTTGTTTGACATGTTTGGTTTGTATATGGTGAGAATATTGTTTAATGTATTTGCATGCATGCATGTACAATTACATACCCTAATAGTTTGAAATTATGTTTTTTTGGGGAATTTTGCATTTGGATGTAGACTCATATTTTGTGTAGGTTTTGCTTGTGCACCTTATCGTAACCCAAAAAAAAAAAAAAACAAACAAACAAACAAATAATTAACAAGGGCATATCTATTTTGGTCGATCGTTAATTAATGTTTAAATTTTGAAAATTTAGAATAATTAAGTATGTAAATGCTAAGATGCGTAAGTACAAAGTAAAAAACAACTAACATTGGAATTGAAGCTAGATTTATTTTATCTACACTTCCCATACAAATGCATAAATGCTATAATAAACGGAAAAAATAAAACCAACATTTAACCTAACTAGCTATATGTAATTTATTTAAGGTCCCCATATATATGTAATTTATTTAGGGTGCTCATATGTAAAAAAATTAATTTAGTTCTTACAAATTTAGATTATGTAAATGTCATAAAAAATGATAACAAAAAAATTGCAGCAAATAAGATAGCCACATATATTTTATCAAGGGTCCCCATGTGGCACGTCAAATGTTTTTAAAATTGGGCCTTAATTTTGTTTAGGTTTTGCAAATTTAGATTATGGAGATGTTATAATTAAAAGTCAATGTATGTGTTTGTTTGTTAAAAGTGAAAAAAAATTGAAACGATGTACTTACAGAACCACAAAAAAAAAAAAAAAACATCTAAGTAACTAACTTAGATTTATTTTATTCAGTTAGGGTTCCAGTAACTAAAGCTATGGACAAGAGTTGGATGACAAAGTCTAGGGGTACGAGGGAATACAGAGATGGGTGTAGATCATTCGTGGACTTTGCAGTTAGGAACTGTACAACCCTGAAGGAAAAATTCACTGCCCCTGTAAGGTGTGTCGTAATAAGCAGCGCCACCCGCCGGATTTGGTATTTGGCCACTTGACAGGGAGTAAGGGAATAATGATTGCATACAGAACTTGGTATTATCACTGGGAGAAGCCTGTCCAGGCTCCTGTTGCAGTCTCTACGTCGACTACCACGAACACAGATCAGGGTTTAGGCGCAGCACAGGGTGAAAACATGCAGTCAATGTTGCGTGATCTATTCGGCATGCACGGTGTCATGGAAGACAATTGTGAGCCTGAAGTTGCGGTGCAGGGGAATGAAGAAACTGTGAATGAAGAAGTCGACGATGGTGACGTACTAAAGTACAATAACTTGCTTAAGAAGGCAGAGAAGCCACTTCATGATGGGACCAAACATAGCAAGCTTAGTGCTACTGTACATCTGTACAACTTGAAGTGTGTTGGCGGACTTAGTAACGCAATATTTTCATCTTTTCTTGAGTTCATCAATTAGTTGCTGCCTCCTAGTGATGAAGCTTTGCCGGTTAATACATATGAGGCAAAAAAGTTTCTAAGAGACATAGGCCTCGGGTATGAGAAAATCCCGGCGGTGTCCTAATAATTGTATGTTATTCTAGAAGAATAATAAGGATTTGGATACATGTACTGTTTGTGGAGTATCTAAGTGGAAGGATGAAATTCAGTTGGATGAGGATGGGCAACCCATATCATCGAGTAAGAAACGCCCGGTCAAGGTGTTGCGGTGGTTTCCATTCATACCACGACTACAGAGATTGTTTATGTCAGAGCATACTGCTCCTTATATGAGGTGGCATGCAGAAGGCCGGACTAAGGACGGTGTATTGAGGCATCCGACCGATGGTGAAGCGTGGAGGGCATTCGATAATTTGCATCCAGACTTTTCGGCGGACAGCAGGAACGTCAGGCTTGAACTAACCTCGGATGGATATAATCCATTTGAGAACATGAGCACATCCTACAGCACTTGGCCTATAATGCTTGTACTGTACAACTTGCCTCCTTGGACGTGCATGAAACAAACTTCATTTATACTATCCCTGATAATCCCGGGCCTAAAGTCACCTGGAATGGATCTAGATGTCTACATACGACCCTTAATTGAGGAGTTACAGGAAATATGGACTGTAGGTGTACGGACATTTGACGTGTCCCAAAAAAAGAACTTTGTGCTACGAGCCCAGTTGATGTGGATAATTAATGACTTCCCGACATACGCAGATTTGTCTAGGTGGCCTAACAGGGGTGAGAAGGCATGTTCCTGCTGTATGTACTCGACGAGGTCCAGGCAGTTAAAACACGACAGAAAATTTTGTTATATGGGGCACAGGCGATACTTGCCCATTGATCATCCATGGAGGAGGAATAGAATAACATTTGACGACAAACAAGAATTTGAATGTGCCCCAGCTGTGTCAAGTGGAGATGAAATTCTTAGACAATTACAAGATATGGCATATGGAGATGAGAATGCCGGTAAGGCAAGGGCGGATAATAAGAAAAAAGACAAGAAACGGAAGAAGAGTGGGCCGACAGAAAGAGAAGGCGATACTGCTAACGTATTGTGGAAGAAGAAAAGTGTTTTCTTTAGGTTGCCGTATTGGAAAGATAATCTATTGCGGCACAACCTTGATGTCATGCACATTGAGAAAAATGTGATGGACAACATTCTTGGCACAATACTAGACATTCCAGGCAAAACGAAGGACAACATCCAAGCATGCACAGACTTGCAAGAAATGGGGTTGAAACATACACTTCATCCATACACGGGCGAGGATGGTCAAACATATATGCCCGCAGCTTGTCACACGTTGTCTAAGGACGAGAAAATGCATTTTTTGAAAGTGCTTCGAAATGTAAGAGTGCCGGACAGATATGCTTCGAATATTTCCCGATGTGTACGACTTAGTGATCGTACGATATTCGGTTTGAAGAGCCATGATAGTCACGTAATTATGCAACAACTTCTCCCTATTGCATTGCATGGATCATTGCTAGGAAACATGGTTAGACCACTTGTCGGGATGTCTGCATTCTTCAGTGGCATATGTTCGACGTCATTGACACGAGATGATATGGACCGATTAGAGGGTGACATTTATATTATTTTGTGCCAGATGGAAAGGGTCTTCCCCCCAAGTTTTTTTACTGTGATGGTTCACTTGGTAGTGCATCTTATCCGTGAATGCCAACTTGGTGGACCGGTATAATATAGGTAGATGTATCCGGCGGAGAGGTAAAATAACTTTACTAATATTCATATTTATTGTTTTTTATCCGATATAAAACCATCACTAACTGTAATGAATGAATTATGATCATATGTAGAAGCCTTGGGGTGTTCAAATCTAATGTTCGCAATAAAGCGGCTCCTGAGGGTTGCATTGCGAGTTGGTGGCGTTCTGCTCAAGGTATCTAGATCACGCACCAACATTTCACAATAGGACTGTAAGAAACCCGGATGGTTCAAAGGGGGCGGGAACACAAGTCATCCTCGACCATGTCACTTTGACACAAATTCACCAATACATTATATTTAACTAGGATGAGTTCCTTCACCTAGGGACGTAAGTTGTGTTAGTAGTGTATGCAAGTTCAATATCACCTTGCACCCTTAGTTGTGAATTATAATATAATTTAAACTTTGTATTGTAGGGTGTACATGGATACACTTAGGCAATCATGCGATAGGGGACGAACTACGGAGGATCAGTTGGAAACCCAACATCATGCGCTGTTCTCTGATTGGTACTGTGACTACGTAAGACTACCGTGATGTTTAACTATTACAGACCCATTATATTTAGTTATTGGTTCATAACAACTAACAAAACTAACTTTCTTATGGTCAATTGTACGTATGTGCTAACAGGTCGATCGATTGGACAATCGACAAAGGAATGAATTAGGTGACAAACTGGTAATGCATTATAGAGGGCCGAAGGCCACAGCGACCAGATATAGCAGATATATGGTTAACGGAAAGCTGTTTCGCACTATTGCATTCGATGCTGGAAAAACGACCCAGAACAGCGGGGTGTGCATCCCAACAGTTGATGGCAAAACATACTATGGGAAGTTAACAGAAATAATTGAGGCGGAGTACTTCGACAAGACTAAGTATGTTTTGTTCAAGTACGATTGGGCGGACAACACGAGGGACAGGGGGTACAAAGTAGACGAGTATGGCATACTGCTTGTCAGCTTCAAAAACCTTGTCCACCGGGGCTAGGAAATTACTGATGAGCTGTATGTGCTAACGTCACAAGTTGACCAAGGCTTTTACGTCCAAGATGAAAGGGACCCTGATTGGGCTTGTGTTGTAAGAACTAAATCTAGAAACGTATACGACGTTGGACAAGGTGAAGGTTCTGATGATGAAAGTGTCAACTACCACAAGTGTGAGCCGCTCCTATTGACCAGCAATAATGAAGTGGATCCGTAGGATGACATTGACTACATCCGACAAGACTTAGATCCGTATGTGATTTAAAAAAATTTAAAACTTTAATAGTATATATCGTTCACATTATTTTGACGTATTTAATGTTATTTCTTTCTACATTGATTGGTTATTGTGGTGCATTTTTTATCTATTATATACATAATTAATTTGGTATATTATGTGTTTTGCAGGTTGACATGAGTACAAGGGGGAAGAGTAGACGATGAGGGTCCTAACAGATAGACGACCAGGGGTATAGACCCTTACTTCCTGAGCATGGGGAAGGGTCTCAGCCGGTTCCATATCACACGGAGGCCTCATATGATCTTGGTACTCCATATCCTACCATGAGCGAGCTGGGTGTATGTGCACATGGAGAGGTAGAGAGGATGTTCCACCCCGAGTTGAACACGAGTATACCATACAGTGAGCCATCGCAGCCAGATGACAGCGAGACACAATACTATGGGGAGCATGTGGATGATGGCTCAGGTGACTTGGAGGCCGATGATCCTCCAGAAGTGTTGGGCGTTCGCCAGCTCCGGACAATAAGTAAGTATATATGCTTCAAAAACCCATTTTGAATATGTATAAAATTTATGTAGTTACTATTAAATTTCAAATAATTAACATTTGCAATTATTAATGTGTTAGGTATCAGGGGAGACGGGAGTACCCAATTTCAGGTGGTGGACATCCCAGAATCGAACAAGAAGTGGGAGGTCCCCCTTGGCCAAAAAATCGTCTGCGTGTACAATAAGGCGTGGCAGCCCGTAAGATTTAGCGGGATGAAATTCAGAAGGGAGGCCGGCAACGTCATAAGGGCCGAGACTTATGTTAGGCTCCGGGATGAATGGGAGCATGTACATCCCCGTGCGAAGGAAGATGTATGGGACACCTTGATAGTATGGTTAAATTTTTTCTCATATTTTCGCACGTGTATTTCAATATTTTAAACGTTGTTAATGTGTGCAATTATACGCCTAATTTGTTCGACTTATATATGCAGACTCAGTTCTACATGCCGCCTGAGTACGATATTGAGGCGATTAAAAGGGACGCCTTCAGAGATATGGGCACGAAGCTGAAGAATTGGAGACACTCTGTAAAACGCTCATTAAAAATTCAAGCGGGCGATACTCTAGACTCAGTGAAGGCGAGAATGGGTGAGGCTGCCGTTAGGAAATACGACGCTGAGGACTTGAATGTCTTGTTGGCGAGATGGTGCGACCCAAAAAATCAGGTAGGTCCGGAGTGTTTTCAAAATCTGTCTTCTTGATTGGTTTGCTTTGTTCATAGGCATGTGATGATCGATCTCCCCTTGTTGATTATTGTCCATGTTTGGGTGTTTTCTAAATAATTTTAGCTTTTTTATTTTTTTCATTTTCGTGATTCATGATGCATTGACATACAACTCAGAGACCATCATAATTTCTTCAACTCAGCAATTACGAGCTTCAAAACATTTTATGAATGACATATATAGAAGTTATTTTTTAAAGAAAAACTAGGAAGAAAAAGAAAAATA
>NC_081542.1:47370655-47371686 GCF_901000735.1 Corylus avellana | reverse complement strand
ATTTTAGAAATTCATCTGGGTAGCACGAGTCATTCAATAAAGCATCCATCATCTCTATTGCTTTCCCTTCGTTACATAATTGTCATGCCTGCACCATTATTTATTGCGTTTAGACAATTTTTGACCCAATGTTAGGTTTGACTAATTTTTACACGACTTATGAACTCAATATGTACTAAACACGAAATTAGTTAAGCTTAAGCAATTTAATTCTTTTAATTAAATGGGTCTGATTAAGATTAAAATATATATTCTTATACCCATTTTGACACAAGCTAAGAACTCAACATGAAATTAACAATTTAAAGGTAAGGGATCTGACCCATATAATTAAATAGGTCAGATTATGATTAACTTATATAATATTCTACTCATGCTTCGATATAACTTGCTAACACGAATTGCCACTTCTACTTAGTATCAACTCTAAAAGTATAGACTAGACTTTAGCCAAACAAAACCTTACATATGCTAGGAGGCTAGGAGCACATTTTGACCGATGGAAGCTGGCATTTCTTCTTCCTGTTATGATCTCAAGCAAGAGTACTCCAAAGCTAAAAACATCTGACTTAATGGAATATAATCCTTCCATAGCATACTCTGGGGCCATGTATCCACTATTCAAAGCATATTAAAACAACAATAAAAAGAAGTTAACATATACACAATTAAATAACCAAAGGCACACTAATCTTAATGCATGTACTTACTATGTTTCAACTATTTTAGCAGTATTAGCTTCACCTTCACTGCTCGTAAAGATCCTTGCCATTCTAAAGTCTGAGATCTTAGGATTCATGTCGTAGTCTAACAATAAATTGCTAGCTTTTAGGTCTCTATGAATGATTCATGATGTGGGAGCGAATCTTTGAATACAATACAAGCCGCGGGAGGGACTCTTTGAATGGTTGGCGATGCCTGATAAGTGCCAAAATATTCATATTTTAGCCCTTAAACTTATATTTGTTAATTCCTTAAGTGTTGTTAGTTTATGCTATTTTGGTTTTTTTATGTGTTTTCCATGCTTTTAT
>NC_081542.1:47344151-47370555 GCF_901000735.1 Corylus avellana | reverse complement strand
AAAAAAACCAAATTTTGAAAAAGCGGTTACGGTTAATAAATCCTACTAACCGCTAAGGTGATTATGGTTAGCGGTTATAATTGCCAATAATCACTAACTGTAACCGCCTTGACACCCTTAACTGTGCAGGCTTTCTAATCAATGATTTTTGAAAAATCCTATTCTACCCTTCCATTTTTTCCAGATTTCCGAATCATTTGATTTTGGGTGTTTGACCAGAGTCTCTCTCGTCTCTCAATACTCAATGCCAATGGGGACCAGTCTCTTTTGTCCCATGTCATTACAGTTTTGCCAGTTTGGGCTTTGTGACAACGTGTGATATGGGCGCATGCACACTACCCCCTCACTGGCCTCACCCCAACTATTGGAATCTGCTATTATTAAATAATGAGATATTGTTTTTCGTTTTCAGTATAATAATGGGAAATTAATGGAATGGAAGGCTGATGAAAGATGCATGTAAATTGTAATTGATGGAATAAGAAAGAAGTCATTTTTGGCTCGATCAGCTGGTTTTTGGTTTGGTCGATCGTTTTGGTGTGAGTGAAGTCGATCGTGTAGGAACGACTTTAAAAAATTATCTTAATTTTCTTTTATTTTTTTTTCTAATAAAAATTTAAAATTATTTTCTATTTTATATCACATCAATATATATATTTCCAAACTCTATTTTTGTTCAACTTCTATGGAAATATATCTATTTTATATATATTTTATAAAATAGATATAAAATAGATATATTTCCAAAAATATATATATTTCCAAAAATTTAGAATTTTTTTTTTTTTACAAACTCTATTTCCCTAGAAGTTGTAGAAGTCTAGACTTTTAAGTCGTGCCTCGTGAGGCCGGCTTGAACGACTTACAATATTTTTAAAAATTCCAATAAAATTTAACAAAAAGACAAAAACCTAGGACCAAATTCATCAAGACTTTTCCAATAAAACTCTGTATAACTTTAAGAGTATGTTTGTAATTGCGTTTGAAAAATAGCGTTTTTAATAAATTAAAAAACAAAAAGAAAAAAAAAAAGGCTTTTGTGCAAAAGCTTTATTTTTAAGCTTTTGTCAAAAGTGCATTTTGACCATTTTTAAGCCTTTTAGACTCTTAAAAGTACTTTTAATATTTTTATCAAATGAGTACTTTTTTCTTTAAACAGACTTTTTGAATGTTAAAAGCACTTTTTGACATATCAAACGCAATCTCAAACATGCCCTAAGTGTTAAGAGAAAAAGAAAAAAGAAATGATTAAGAGAAAAGAAAAAAAAAAAAAAAAAAAAGACTTTTCTTTTATGTTTCTCGATATTAATATATTGATCAAAAATCAGAATCATCACTCATCACTCATGCGTGTGCAACTGTACGTGATGAATGTTGTCAATTGTAAAAAAAAAAATTAAAAAATTTTTTTAAAAAAAAGCTAAAAATGCAGCTCCTTTACTGAGTTTGATGCAGCTATTTTCTTTTTTTTTCTCATTTTAATATATCGATTAGCCAAACAACATTTAGCTAGCGGAATAAAAATGCTCTTAAAAGACGGAATAAATTTTTTTAGAAAAAAGCTCATTTTCAAATTTCACCCAAAATACAGTTTTAGACTTTTTTTATTTTATATCAAAAAAGTAAAAAATATATATATATATAAACAAACTCATTTTTACTTGACATAATTTTTTTTTATGCGATAGGGTCCATTTATGATTGCGATTTCATAAAGTTCGATTAAAAATAGCGATTTTAAAACATGCGATTTCGGAACGCGATATTTAAAAACTTAGTTAAAGCGTTTGGCAAAATCGCAATTTAGTTTTTAAAATTGCATGTTTTCAAAAAAACACCTCATTACCTACTATTTGAAAACGTAGGTTTTTTGCGTTTTCAAATCGCAATTTTTTAAAAACGCAATGCCAAAACAATTAATTTTCTGTGATTTGGTTTAAAATCTCACTTTTTGTCTACAAAATCGCAATATCAAACACATCCTAAAACACTTTTTATTTAACCTACATAATTTCAAAAAGAACCTCAACTCCAAAACCAAGTAAAAATATGAATGATAGTAAAAATAAAAAATTGAATGACAGTCGGCTTACAATAATTTAAAAGGAAAATGATTATTTTTCTCTCCCGATCCTTTTATCATCTTTTTTTTAAAAAAAAAAAACAAAAAATATTATTGAATTTATGGACTCATGAATCCTATAAATTAATGAATCTCATGTATCTAATGATAATTTAAAAAAGGAAAAAAAAATGAGAAAGATAAATAATAATAAAAATAAAATAAAATTGTATAGTACTTCTCAATTCAAAAAATAACTCGGAAAGTGAAACACTACTGACTAGTGAAACACAAGTCTTGTCGAATAGTAATCCAAGGATGAAATTTCATGCAGGCAGCATCTAAAGGGCTTTTATGCTTGATCAGACGTCGGGCTACTTTAATTTCCATCTAAAGCAACCATTCAATGGAAAAAAATATAGTTTCAGCTATGGTTTTCTTAATTATACCACTTATAATGCGCCCTATACTTGCCAGCGGAGATCCTGTCTTTACATTTTGTAAGACAGATTCCGGAAATTACACACTCAACAGCCCATTTGAAAACAATCTCAAGCTCCTTCTTGAGTCATTGCCATCCAATACTTCGGTAACAGGTTTCTACAACAACTCTACTGGGGAAGACCCAGAAGAAGTCTATGGTCAAGCTCTTAGAGGGGATGTCAACTCCACAGTTTGCCGGGATTGCATAAAGAATGCAAGCCAGGAAATCTTGAAGCAGTGCAAAACTGAAGACGCAACGATTTGGTTTAAGCTTTGTCAAGTTCGCTACTCCGGGCAGAATTTCTCTTCCTTGATGGTTTATTTTGGAAAGTATCCAGACCAGAATTACCTGGAGAAAAATCTATCAATTAATCCAGTTCGTTTTGATAAAGTATTAACCTACTTAATAAATAACATCTCAAGCGAGGCAGCGTTTGATCCTTCGAAACGCATGTTTGCAACAGGGGAAATTAAATTTTCGAGGAAGAAAACAATTTATGGTCTTGTACAATGTACTAGGTGTATCACCAAAGATGTATCAAAGAAAAATATCTTTCTCTCATTTGTTTGAATTCATTTTCATGGTATCAGAGCTTTGTGGTTAACACCTAGTTGTTGATCTGAAATGGCCTCGTCCTCCAACTCTGTTGCTGCATCAACCTTTGTTCCACCCAATGTCTCTCATTTGATTTCCATAAACTTACCCCTTCCAATTACCTTTTCTGGCTCTCTCAATTCTCCCCAGTGCTCGCATGTCATGACTTACTTGGCTTTGCAGAAGGGACAGAGCCATGTCCTCCTCGGTTTGTTCTTGATGAACAAGGAATGCCAACTGATGCTATTATCCCAGAATTTGTAAACTGGGGCATGAAAGATCAATGTGTTTTAAGCTTGATCAATGCCACTCTCTGAAAGTGTGTTGGGTATTGTTTATGGTTTAAAAACAGCCCATTAGGCATGGATGGCACTTGCTACACGTTTTGCTTCACAGTCAAGAAGTCGTGTAAGCCATCTCAAACACCAACTCCAAAGTCTGAAGCAAGAGTCAAAGTCTTGCCTGGAGTACATCAAAGGTGCAAAAACTCTTGCAGGCAAGCTGTCTGCTGTTGGGAAACCTGTGGAAGATGAGGATATGATATCCTACATTGTAAGTGGACTCAATCCCTCTTTCAATTCCTTTATTACATCATACTCTTTTGCCACTCGCAATTCTAATCTCACCCTTCATGAGTTTCAAGATGAAGGGTGCGTTTGGGAGTGCGTTTTTAAAAAAATAATCTGCGATTTTAAACTAAATCGTAATTTTAGGGTGTTTGGGATTGCGATTTTAAAAACGCAAATTTTAAAATCGCAAAAAAATCTGCGATTTTCATAAGCTGATTAGAGGGTGCTTATTTGAAAAAGTGCGAATTTAAAACAAAATCACGATTTCTATTAAAAAGATATTTGGCGCAATAGTTACCTTTTTTAGAACGGGAATGAAAAAAATACCAAGAATACCCAGCTAAAATATATTTAAAACCGTTCATTTCTCTTTTTTTTTTTTCTTTTTTTTTTTTTTGTCTTGTCTTGTTCATCCTTATTGGTAATTTGGTCATGAAACCGCAATTATAAGCTAATGTTATCCAAACACTCAATTGATAAAAAAAAGTACTTTTTAGTATGTTTTACCAAACGTCTGTGCGATTTTAAAAAGTAGCGATTTTTAAAACGCAATTTTTAAAATCACACTTATTGAAATCGCACTCCCAAACGGGCCCGAACTCTTGAACTATGAAACTTTGTTGGAAAATCAAAATCAATCTGTGCTTCCAGACACTGGTAGTTTTGCAATGATGGCTAATAGACAAAGCCAATTCCTAAATCGTAAGCACAAAAATATCCGTGGTCCAGTCTATCCTCGAGGATCTACCTCAAAACCACATCCTTCCAGATTCAATGCTCAGCAAAAGCAAGCACCAAATCGAGGCACTTCACCATTTCAAGCCACACGTGCTCCATGCCATATATGTGGCAAGCCCAACCATCAAGCATTGGACTGCTATCACAGGATGGATTTTTCCTTCCAAGGCCGGCAACCACCATCACAACTGGTAGCTATGGCAGCCAACAAAATTCTCCCACAAGATGATCAACCATGGTATGCAGACAGTGGTGCGAACCATCACATCACTTCAGCCTTGGAAAATCTAAACCTGCAAGAGGATTACTAGGGAAATGAGACTATAGCTGTGGGGAATGGCACTGCTTTACAAATCTCTAAGACTGGTTCAATCTCTCTACCTAATAAACTCAACTTAGATCATGTGTTATATTGTCCAGATGCAGCTGCGAATTTGTTACCAATTCAAAAATTCTGTGAAGACAATGATTGTTACTTTCTACTAATGTCTTCTTATTTTGTTGTGAAGGACCTATGGACGGGAAGGACACTGCTACAGGGTCGGAGTGAGAATGGGTTGTATCCTATTTGCTTTCCACGATAGCCACAAAACAAAATCAATAAGTTCACCGCCTTTCTTGGAGTCAAGACGACTTTTCCCATTTGGCATAATCGGTTAGGGGATCCTGCTATGCATCTTGTGCAACAATTATTCAAGAACTATCATCTTCTAGTAGATGGTCAAATGTCAAAAACCATTATGTGTGAGTCTTGTCAACTTGCCAAGAGCAAGCAATTACCTTTTTCTAATTTGTGTCGTGTTAGCAAAAGTCTTCTTGAAATTATCCATACTGATGTGTGGACATCTCGTATTCCATCAATAAGTGGCTGCAAATACTATGTTCTTTTTATTGATGAATTTTCTCGCTTCACTTGGTTGTTTCCTTTGCACTCTAATTTTGATGTGTTCATCTGCTTTGTGAAATTTAAATCACTCGCTGAAAATCAATGGTCTTCTAAAATCAAAACTCTGCAATCAGATGGTGGGGGTGAATACATGTCAAACCAATTCCAAAATTTTCTGTCTACTCATGGCATTTTTAATCGTCGCTCATGTCCCCACACACCACAACAAAATGGCATCTCAAAAAGAAAACATCGCCATATAGTAGAACCTGGTCTCACACTGTTAGCCCAATTGCATCTTAACTCTAAATTCTGGGTTGATGCATTTAACACTACATTGTATTAAATTAACCGGTTACCTACCCCTGTTTTACAAAATTGTCTCCCTATGCCAAACTCCTCAATGTGGAACCCGATTATTCCATCTTGAAGGTATTTGGTTGCTCATGCTTCCCTTTGCTTCAACCATACAATGCACATAAACTATTACTTCGAAGCAAAAAATGCATATTTGTGGGTTATAGTGCCAACCATCGTGGGTATCGTTGTTTAGACCCTGCTATCAATCGTGTCTACATAACCCGCCATGTTGTGTTTGATGAGACCTCATTTCCAGCGAAAGATACGGTCCCACACTCCTCCGACCAAGTATGTGCCCCTCCCCAATCCTTATATCCTTTTTATTCAAAATATTGAACCCACGTTGGTTCCTCACCAACGGCACGTGTTAGGAGAAAATACAACATCTGGAACTTGTAAGTCCCTCCACTTGTGCTACTATTCCATTGGAACCCGTGAGCAACACAAATGTGTCCCCACACATTGGTTCCTTGTCTTCTATGCACTATGTGCCTATCTTTGCAGGTGTGGACAATAGGGTTGATGACTCACAGCCAGCTGCTTCTGCTGAGTCTCCTAGTTCTCCAAGACTTGCTGCCCCTGCCACAGCATATGCTGACTCCCAGCTCAGCCCCACTGTGGACGTGCCCAACTCTAGCATGCCTTTCATTCCCACAGATGATCCATCTGGCAGCACTGCATCTGTCCCCTCTTCCATTGGTACTCGCTCCAGAACTGGGAATCTACGACCATGTCAATTTCCAGATTATCACATCAACTACTCGTCCAAGTACCCTCCCAAGTGTTTCACTGCTACCACCCTCCCATCGGAGCCCACATGTTTTTCTCAAGCTATGAAGCATCAGGAATGGAGAGCAGCAATGGGAGCTGAATTTGACGCTCTCCTTGCCAACCACACTTGGGTCCTCTGTCCTCGACCCAAAGATAAAAATGTCATTCGTAATAAATGGGTCTATAAAATCAAACAACATTCTGATGCCAGTATTGAACGTTTCAAAGCCCGATTAGTTGCCAAAGGATTTGATCAACAGGGTGGCATTGACTATTTTGAGACTTTCAGCCCAGTCCTTAAGATCCCTACACTTCGCCTTGTGCTTGCTCTTGCTGTGCATAATGATTGGCCAGTTCGACAGTTAGATATCTCAAATGCCTTCCTCCATGGTGTATTGGATGAAGAAGTGTTCATGGAACAACCACAAGGGTTCGTTGATTCAACCCATCCCGACTATGTTTGTTGTTTGAAGAAAGCTATCTATGGTCTAAAACAAGCCCCAAGAGCTTGGTTCACCTGTCTCTCTCATGCTTTCACTACCTTGGGCTTTCTTGAATCCTCAATTGATCACTCCCTATTTGTCTTTCACAAAGGTTCTATTTTGATCTATTTTCTAGTGTATGTCGATGACATTCTTATTACAGGAACAGGTGAACATCTCATTCTCAAGCTCATTGATCACCTCAAGCATGATTTTTCACTCAAGGATCTTGGCCCACTTGCCTTTTTCCTTGGCATTCATGCTGCTCGGGACAGCCACGGACTCCACTTAAATCAGTCTAAATACATTGCAGACTTACTCCATCGCACACGCATGCTAGGTGCGAAGCTTGCCACTACTCCTTTGAGTTCATGTCAGAAACTTAGTAAGTCCAGTGGAGATCCTCTGCCTGATGCAACTGAGTATCGCCATGTTGTTGTGGCTCTCCAATATTGCACCTTAACAAGGCCCGAAATTGCTTATGCTGTGAACCAACTTTGTCAATTCATGCACTCTCCAACCACCCTCCATTGGACTGCCGCCAAACACGTACTGCGATATTTAAAAGGGACTATCACAAAAGGAGCATGGCATCTTCAAGCCTTTTGTGATTCTAATTGGGCTAGCAATCCTGATGACCGGCGATCCACCACTGGGTTTGGGGTTTTCTTTGGTCCATGTCTCATCTCTTGGAGTGCAAAGAAGCAACATGTTGTCTCTCGCTCAAGTACCAAAGCTGAATATCGAGCTATGGCGGTTGCTACTACTGATCTCTATTGGCTTCGAATGTTACTCAAAGATTTATAAGTTGTCCTCCCTATGCCACCCACACTATGGTGCGACAATATTGGTGCACTTGCCCTTGCATCCAATCCTGTATTCCATGCTCGTACGAAACATATTGAAATTGACTACCACTTTGTACGAGAAAAGGTGGTGACCAAAGATATTTCTGCTCGTTACATTGCCACAGTTGATCAAATCATAAATATCTTTACAAAAGCTCTTGGGTTGGCTCGCTTTGCGCTCTTACGGGACAAGATTTGTGTGGTGTCCCCACCCATGCGCTTGAAGGGGGGTGTAAGCGAATATTCTGATGCTCAGCACAATCACACGTCTCATAGCACTACACAAGGAAACTCTAATATGCATGTAACTACAAATGGAAGATCTCCCTGCTCGACAGCAAAGCATTTGCTGCACACGTTTCACAAAGATATTACAAAAGGAAACACTATGCTGTCCTCTTGCTTAATAGTGCATCAATGAATACTCACTAAGGAAGTCAAAGACAGCAAGGATTATACAATAAAGGAATAACACTCACACATGCATGGAAATATATTAATCATGACATATATGGGGTAATTGTGTATTCAATGCAATCCCAAGAATCATGGAAAATCCCTTGTATAGTTACAATCATATGTGTATATAATAGGAGCGTGTATCACCAAAGATGTATCAAAGAAAAATATCTTTCTCTCATCTGTTTGAATTCATTTTCACTAGGGACATCTCTGAAAGTTCCTGTGATAGTTGTCTGGTGTAGGCCTTGGGAGATCTTCATGCATGCTGCGAATCACGCCAAGGTGGAATTATTGTTAGTGCGAATTATAATGTGAGGTTTCAGCTCTACCAATTCTACAACACCTCAAGTGTGTTCTTAACCTACGCAAGTTCCAAAGGTAAGGACATAAGAATTTTGCTGATTGATTTCCTTTAAAATAGTGGTCTAGGTGAATCGAAATCTTCTTATGGAAAAGCAGGGCCTAAATTGAAGATTTTGGATGGTTGTGGTGGTTGCTTGTATCCCAATATCAATTATAGCGGTTCTTGTTGGGTCTTGTGCTGTTTCTTATAAGAGGAACAAGAGAACACAAATAGGTGAATTTATCTTACTGGCTAACTACTAATTACCACCATAATTATCTACCAACAACCAGATAATTTCATGTTTATTTGCAGATGATGAGAGAAGCCAGAGCGCACTATTACATGAGCTGGCAAGCCCTACTAGAGTTGCCATTACACGAAACGGTGAATTGGTGAGTGCTGAAGAACTGTCCTTCATGGATCTATTGATAATAGTGGCAGCTACAGACAGCTTTTTAGATTCAAATAAGCTCGGATAAGGTGGCTTTGGCACTGTCTACAAGGTAACACCAACTTTTCTATTTCTTTCTCATGGCCTAATTATTGCTTCATATATATGAAAACTGAATTTATTTATGCATGATTCTCCCTGCAGGGTGTGCTACCAGATGGTAAGGAAGTAGGAGTTAAAGGGCTGTCAAGAAAGTCTTGGCAAGGCTTAAAGGAACTTAAAAACGAGATCATACTTATTGCCAAACTTCAACACCGAAACCTTGTGAAGCTCTTAGGATGTGGCATAGAGGGAGTGGAAAAGTTGCTTATCTACGAATTCATGCCCAATAGAAGCCTTGACTTCTTTATCTTTGGTTTCTTCTTTGACCATTCTTTTTTACTTACTTTTTTTTATCAATTTAAACTTTTATATATATCAAATCAAATGTCTTGAGTTTAAATCTTATCTTTGTTATTTACAGATTTAAAAAAACGCACTGAGCTTGATTGGAAGACATGCTACGACATTATTGTTGGTATTGCTAGAGGACTTCTTTACCTTCACGAGGACTCCTGTCTTAAAATCATTCATCAGGATAACAATGCATTGTTGGACCATGAAATGGTCGCTAAAATATCAGATTTTGGCATGGCAAGGATCTTTAGTGAAAACCAATACTCGGCTAACACTCGAAGAGTTGTCGGAACATAGTGACTCTACTACTTTTCTTTCTTGTGTAAGTTTTTCGCCCAATTTGTTTGTTTTTTTTTTTTTTTTTTTTTACAAAAAAAAAAAAAAAAAACTTCATGGTAATGCTATATATGCTCAAAACAGTGGATACATGGCTCCCGAATATGCAATGGAGGGTCTATTTTCTATGAAATCTGATGTCTTCAGCTTTGGTGTGATACTACTTTAGATTATTAGCGGGAAGAAAAATAGTGGCTTCTACCTCACGAAGCATGCCTAGACACTTCTTGCATATGTATGCTTCTTTTGTCTACTTGAACTAAATATGATTATGTTGAAAATGATTTTTCTTAAAAGACTTTTTCTTTCATTTCAATTTTTTTTTTTTTTTTTTTTTTTTTTTTTTTTTGAGTTAACTTGATCTTGTTAGAATATTAGTTAAATAATTATATTCTTCACTTTCTATTTGCTTAAGTTCTAGGGAGTAGTAATAATTTAATATGCACATGAAGTTAGAACAAGGTCATACGTTGTTTGTTAAAGTATTAAAATCACTTATTTCTATCGGTTGAAGTCTTTTAAAAGAGTAGTGATTTAACCGATCTTACACTCGCAAACTCACCCACCCTTTGCTTATATAAGGGAGGAGGAACTTCGCAAAATGTACAATATGCATAAGACATATATTTACTTTTGTTAGGAAGATTGATATATTGGGAAGTTTTTTCGTAAAACCATAATATACTATGTTAAGACATCACACTCAATCCAAAAGTTTAAGTATATGGGTTTGGGCCCAACTATGTTATATTAATTACTCACACTCATAACATTTTTTCAATGTGTGATTCAATCTTTTCTACACCCACACTTATATACTCAACAATTTCCCCCTCATGTATAAGTCAATCACCACATGCATTGCTACACACCTCTTTAAACGGAAACTTTTTATAAATCTTATGGTGCATTTGTCTCTACTCCAAGGACTCTCATTTATGTTCGTATCATGAACTTTTGCCCCTTACTCGCACCTAGCTTGTATCTTTGTCCCTACTTTTCATGTCAGAGCTACTCCACGGTGAGCTCGATCTAATACCACTTGTGAGGAAGATTAATATAATGGGTAATCATTTAGTGTGTACATAATATATCATGTTGATACATCAGTCAACCTAGACACTTAAGCCTATGGTTAGGCCCAATCATTTTATATAATTACTCACATTTATAACATCTTTTCAATATATGACTCAAACCTTTCAACCCCACATGTCCTTACTCAACAAATAATACACATTGACAGGCATGAAGACTATGGAATGAAGGAAAATAATTGAAATTTGTAGACCCTTTGTTGATAGAGTCATGCCCGACAACAGAAGTTTTAAAGTGCATGCATATTGGGTTTTTGTGTGTGCAAGAGGATCCAGTAGATGAACTCACGATCTCATCTGTACTTGTTCTGTTAGGAAACAAATCAGCATCTCTTTCTCACCCAAAATAATCTCTATTTGTTGTGGCTCGAGTCATTCAGACTGATCACATTCCCATAACTAATCCTTTTATAAATCACCTTATTGTTTCCAGTCTTTCACCTCGATGATGACTACTCACAAGATTGCCCCCCTTCGTGTTTTATAGCATGGTGATAAACTGAAATTGTATCATAGGAAATGGGTCATGTATATGTGATACATTTAGGCAAGGAATATGCAGTAGAATTTAACATCCGATTATATATCTTGAATAGAAGAAAAAAAATAAGAAGGTAGTTGTAAGAAGAAGTTCATATTCTCCAATAAAAAAATAAATAAATAAAATAAATAAAATCAGCAGAAATTACAGCAAAATGCCAAAACAAAAATTCTCAAATCTAATGACAAAGTTAAAGGTCACATCACTTTTAAAGAGATAAAAGAGAGAGATTGGAATCTTGAATATAGGCTATATAGCATTATAAATATATTAGACTTTTACGGTAAAGGAGTAGTTTATTTTTGGATGGACCTGTGACTTAGTGGGCTTGTAAATTGTAAACTCTAAATGATGAATAATTCGTACTTTTATGGAACTATGAACTATGAACATTGTCATGTGCCAAGCGATAATACCAAATTTAAACTGGGTCCGTTGTCAAAACATAGCCCATTTGTGAAGTTAAAACACTTTTTCTTTTTCTTTTTTTTGTCCCTCCTTCCCATCTGTCTAGTGTCTACTTTTCATCCAAGCCCACCAAGACAAAACGAGTAACAGGACACAACTACCTAATTAATATAAGTTGTTATGGATCGATATTACTTATTATGTCGATCTTTTGAAGGGTTTAGTATGCTTTTAAAGATAGTGATTGGAACTGTGAACCTTTTTTTTTTTTTTAATTGAATTCGGGAAAGAGTTATAAGGGATGATCCTTACCACTCTTGATTCGAAAAGAAGAAAGAGCGAAAAATTCTAAACAACAGAAAATTGAAAAAATGGTAGACTCTCCAACAATAAACTCAAAACGAAAACAACAATACAAAATTACAAACAAACAGTAAAAAATAAGACAAACAAGTATCTCGGTCCTCTCAATAAGGCCGCATATAATGGTAACATAAATAAAAGATATACAGATAAAGATGAACCTATTTGAACACTCATTTGACAACAACATCAACTATTGAAAGAAGGCTGAAGCAATACTTATTTCTTACATGGCAAGTACTTGCATTGGGATATGATTCAGACTTGATGATGTTAGATTACAAATACATGTTGCCAGTTTTTGTTACAGTTGTGGTCGTAAGGTCTTGTAGTATCACTCCAAATTGTCATGCAGGTAAAATAATTTGGGGGTGTTACATATTCACTGTATGAGACACGTAAGAAAAGGTTTTCGATGTGGAAGACAGACAACCATTGCACTCATTATCTTCAATATAATGGCTACGTGTAGGTCGTTCATTGGTTTAAGAATTTCTTTGAAATCCAATAGAGTGAAGGGTGGGTCACATCAGGAGTGGATCCAGCCATCCCTCTTTCACAAATTTTTTTCTTTAAGGGTGGGTCACACTTAAACAAAAAAATGTTTTTTTTTTTTTTTTGTTCACATAAATTTAGAGTGTGACGTGAATGCTTGGTCTATAACCGCGAATTTTCAAAGGAAAAATGCTCCATGGCTTTAAATATCTTCAGGTTTGAATGTGAAAATGGTCCCAGCATGGCAGCCATCCATGTACAGTGGCCCCGAGACTTTTATGAGAAGGCTTAGGACGTAACACGGTAACAGCCACTGACACGCTGATTTCAAAGTTAAAACCCCACAAAACCATAAAACGACGACTACATCATAAATTCTTTATTATTAATGTTGAAGGATAAATATTTGTAAGGTTCATACTTTTTTCTATAAATAAAATATTATATATTATTAAATATATTAAAAAAATATGTAGCTAAATAGATGTTTTAATGTGTGGACGTAGGTCATAAATTGAGTCACATTAATTTATATCTTTTTTTCTTGCTTTTTCTCTTTATATTTTTATATATTTTAACAAGGAGTATAAATTATTATGCACAATGTTTAGCTTAATGATCCGTTTTTAACTTAGTGTTTGAAAGCATTTTCCATTGGTTTTTCATTTTTTTCTTCTATTTTGATGGAGAGTAAAAAAACCCTCATTTTATTTATTTATTTTTTCTACATGCATATTTAAAAAAAAAAAAAAGGGGGGGGGAAATCATATATAAAATCCTTAGATAAACACGCTTTTATTAAAAATTCCTTGGGTATTTTTTTTTGAAAATTTAGTCCCTGGGTCACTCGAAACTACTAAAAAACTTCCTACCGTCAATTTTTGTTAATTGACGTTAGTCCACTCAAAACTCACCGTTTCATCTTATTAAAATATTAATTTTTTATTAATTTAATTTTAAAAAAAATTGAAGGGTGGCCATGCCACCCCTGGCCAGCCCCCAACCCCTAAGGGGTGGCCGCAAGCCACCCCAGGGGTGGGTTGACCACCCTTGGGATGGCTTGAGCCACCCCATCACTGCAAGGTGTTTTGTATCTCTTAGGGTGGCTCACAGCCTCCCCTCAGGAAACCCCAATGGGGTGGGTCGCGAACACCCCAAACCACCCCTGGTGGCTCTCTGCAGCTCACCCTCAGTGGAGGGGTGGCCTTCAACCACCCCTTAGGGAAAACAGGCTACAGGTGGTAACGCCAACCCCGCCATTAATTTCCAAATTTTTTTTTTTTTTTTTAAGATTAATTCTTTTAAAATTAAATTAATAAAAAATTAATATTTTAATAAAATAAAATGGAGAGTTTTGAGTGGACTAACGGCAGTTAACAAAAATTGACGGTATGGAGTTTTTAGTAATTTTGAGTTACCTAGAGACTAAATTTTCAAAAAAAAAATACCTAAAATTTTTTTAATAAAAGCGCGTTGACCTAAGAATTTTTTATATGATTTGCCAAAAAAAAAAAAATTAAGCAATAGATGATTGAATGGGCGAAATAGAGAGGAATGATTTACTAGTTATTATTTTATTATATCTTACGTACGGTTTATAGGATACCAAATGATTTCTAATGATGTGATAAAATAATCGCCATGATGTTGCAATTAACTAGTAGTGGAGAGTGCGATATATGAGTAAACTACTAATCTATTATGCCAGTTTGTAAAATAAAATTTTAAAATTATTTTTTGTTTTGTTTTTTTTTTCTCAAAAAAAAAAAATAGAAATTCAACATTTTTATTTTCCACGCACAGGGCTTTTTACAAAATCGATTTATATTTATTAAAAATGGGATTATATGAGATGTGTGACATGACGAATACTACGTGAGATGCGGGAGTCGTTGATAATGTTATAGAAAGTCTTAGAGCCTATTTGAGATTGTATTTGATAAATAAAATTTTTAAGTTAAAAAGTGTTTTTGGACAAAAGCTTTAAAATAAAACTTTTGTCAAAAGTACAAATTTTAAGCTTTTTGGACACTTAAAAGCGCTTTTAATTATTTTTACCAAACAAGTTTTTTTTCTCAAACAGACTTTTTGATTGTTAAAAGCACTTTTAAGCCCCTCAGACACAATCTCAAACAGACTTTTAGTCAGACTACATTAAAGAGTTGGTAACTCTTTGTTTGGTCCCAGCTGGTTTAAAACTTGGCTCTGGCTAGTCCGGTTTGGATAAACATCCAGCCACTAGCAAAAATAAATGGATCCTAATTAATGTTAATTTGTGTATTAATATCCTATTTCTCAAAACCCATAGCTTCGACCTCTGCATGACGACCCTCTTGGTAATTGCTCTTCTCCTTGCTGATCGCCTTTCTTACCTAGCCGAAACTGAAACTGCTGCGAATTGAATACGACTTTGACAGCTAACAACATGTTAAATTACTATTTATTTTAAAAATTTAAGACATGCAAACCAGTATGTTTTTTCTCACTAGCGCATGTTTACCAACCTTGGCATTTACATGTGGAACACGGTTCATGTATTGGAGCCGGTTTAAGCAGCTGGTGAGAACAACCATGAATGACTTAGCATGTACAATTGACTCGTTTATTACTTAGACAATAGGTCGAAATTGAAAACCTAGGAATTAAATTGAAATTGAAAGAAAATTTAAGGACAAAATATAATTTTTTACTAAAAATTTTTAAGAGGATTTTTTTGTATTTTGGAAAAAGTGTGATAGCGTGACATAAAAGTGAAATAAATTTTAAATTTTTTGTAAATGAAAAAATTTGTTTGTTAATGTTTTGATTTTTCAATTCAGAAGGAAATAATTTATTTTATTTTTTATTTTTAAATGTTTGGTTAGCTGTGTATAGAATGCCCATCAAATTTGGTTAGTTAATTAGTACTCTACAGCAAAAATATTTTCTGAAAAATCTGCTCAGATGTTGACCGAACTAACCAATTTGAACGTTCTTACATATTACGTTTTCCTTACGGCGAAGACAAAATATGCTGACTTTCTTGTGAATCATCCCTTGACGTAAGAGTAGAGGTATTATTTATGAGATCGAGCAATCATCTTATTCAATGCCCCTCAACCCCAAAAATAAACGGCATTAAAAGCCATAGCTGAAAGGCCAGAAGCAAGAGGTTAATGGTGATGATAACAATGGGCTCGCCTGGCTTCAACCTCTGCTTGTCGACCCTTTTTGTTCTCCCCTTACTGATCGCCTTCCTTAGCCAGACCAGAACTGAGGCTGCTGCAACTTACCTCTTCCACGATTGCCCAAACGCAACCACTTTCACCACCAACAGCACTTATGAAAACAACAGCAAGCACCTCCTCGCTTCCCTCTCCTCCAACGCCACCCGAGCCACGGGATTTTACAACACCACCGCCTCAACGCCCAACTCCGTCGAGACGGTCTACGGCCTCTTCCTCTGCCGCGGAGACATCTCCGCTGCCGACTGCCGAGACTGCGTTTCCGGCGCAACTGAAGACGTGGTCGAACGCTGCCCCAAGGCAAAAGACGCCGTGGCTTGGTACGAATACTGCATGTTACGCTACGCAAAGCAGTATTTCTTCTCCAGCATGGTCACCGACCCGGGCATTTACATGTGGAACACGGTTAATGTGTCGGAGCCGAGCCGGTTTGACCAGCTGGTGAGGACAACGATGAACGACTTGGCAAGCGGGATTTCCAACGTTGGGGCCGGAGCCAAGAAGTTTGGCACGAAAGAAGCCAACTTCACAGCGTTGCAAACTCTGTACACCCTTGCCCAGTGCACGCTGGACATCTCGCGCTCCGATTGCAATAGCTGTCTCCAGAGAGCGATAGCGAGTCTGCCGGGTTGTTGTGGGGGAAAGCAAGGAGGCAGAATTCTGTTTCCTAGTTGTAACGTTAGGTTTGAAGTTTACCCGTTTTACCAGTCACTAAACACATCGGCGCCAACGCCTTCTACTCCGGCACTTGTTCCTCCACCCCCGGGATCGGTAACAGCACCCAAAGGTAAAGTTTTTTCCTTCTCTTTTCTTTTCTCTTTTTTTTTTTTAAAGGATATATTTGGAGTTGAAAATCAACATAGACGATCGAATACTGGTCTGAGCTCTTAGGAGCATACATGAGTATTGAGTAGCATATATTTTCGATCTCTTGTTTTTTTTGGTGTTTTACTGTTTTCTCTCCTTATTTTTCTTAAGTTTAGTGCCTTTTTTCCGGTTTTGTATTCAAAAGATTTTTGCTGCTGAAAGTATGACTGCTCTTTAATTGATCTTAATTATTGATACTGTTAAACCCTTTTCTCTGAGATATTGTAGCGGTATGTGTGGAAAAAAATATATATTTAGTATAAAAAGGTGACCTGAAATTTTTTATTTAAATAATAATAAAAAATATAATATAAAAAATAAAAAAAGTGAGAATATTTTAATGTTGACTTTTTATTCAAAAAAAAAAAAATGAAATTAATAGTATTAAGGGGAAAAAAAAAAACGCGGTTTCAGAAACTGTGCATTATGTGTTTGTCTGTGTTTTCGGATAAGGGTGAAAAGGAGGAATTGGGGCCGGGGGAATTATATATCACTTTGTACGAGCCATTCGCATTTCAGAAGATTGGAAAAATTAGGTAACACTCACTCATGCAGGATGTGAAAGTCACGACAAATTAAGTAAGTTAATTATTGAAAGTGGGTCAGCTTATGAGTCAAATATAAACAGAACATCAATCCACTAATTAGCCATCACAAGCACCAGATCAATTATTTTCTTGTCTGCATCGAAGAAGTTACCTACGAAAACGGGAAAAAAGATGAGGTGATCATTAGCTTGATTTCATGATTTCAGCCATTTAAATTTAATGAAGTTCTTTGTATCAAGCCAAACTTCTAAGATAGTATGTGATGCTACCAATTTATATATATATATATATATATATATATATGTTGCTTACTTTTAGTTTCTACTTTAGAATATTAGTTATTGTTTTGCCACCCTTGATAGTTAATTTAAGCAAGTAATGTTAAGTACCATCTTTTTATCCTTCTAAAATTCTCTTAAAGCTGATGTGGCTTTCAAAATTACTATTGAATCAAAATTCAAGTATGATTCATCTAAAATTTAGTGGTGATTTTAAAGTTTCTTTGGATTGGATTAAGAAGTATAAAAAGTACTTTTAATACTTTAAAAGTTGTGTTAAACAAAAAGTTCGTATGTTTGATAAAAAAATATTCAAAACGCACTTTCAAAAAAAGTTTAAAATTGAAGATTTTTTCTAAAAAATTCTTTTTTACTTTAAATGCTTTACTTTTCAACACAATCCTAAACATGCTCTTAATTAAGATAATCTACTGCATGTCATATTTAATTAGAAGCACTTCTACTTATAAATCATCTTGCATTCTAGCTTATCAACGCAAGTAAAAATTGTTGATGCAGGAAAAGATACAATCTCAGTGTTGACAATTGTTGCCATTGTCGGTCCGATTTCTGTCTCGATTGTGCTGTTTGTTATCGGCTACTGCTTTGTAATTAATAGGAGAGCAAGAAAAAAGTACAATGCTATACAGCAAGAGAATGGTAAACAATACATAATTTTGATTTTGTGCATTAATCTCATATTTCCTGATGTTTAACTTGTTATTACTTACATTTACCGTTTTGTGGTGTAGCTGCGCATGCAAATGATGATATTTCAACTGTAGAGTCCTTGCAATTTGATCTTGCTACAATTGAAATTTCCACCAACAAGTTTTCAGATGATAATAAGCTTGGTGAAGGCGGATTCGGCGTCGTTTACAAGGTACAAGATTCCTTTTCCTTGTTTGTTTACTTTTGTAAAGTTTCTAATAATTTAAGTTCACAAAAATTTAGTGCATCAAAATCTGACATTTCTGAAGCATTTGATGTTTGGATTATATGAACCGTAAATGGCAAATTGTTCTAATGACTAGTTAAAGTACATATTCAGGGTACTTTAACTAGTCAAGAAATTTTTTCAATTCGACCAATGTTATCCTAAAATTCTCATATTGCCCCTAATTTTTTTTTTTTTTTTTTTTTATTAAAAAAAAAAAAAAAAATTGCAAGTTTTGAGGGGGTGCATTGCAAAAATTGAAACATTGGAGGTCGAATTGAAAATCGCCCCAAACTTTGGGGTGATAAAGTGTAATTTTCCCTTGTAATTAATTGAAGTTTACTTCCAATGTTTTACTTATAATCTCACATATATTCAGGGTAGGCTTTCAAACGGACAAGAAATCGCTGTGAAGAGATTATCAAGGAACTCTGGACAAGGGGATGTGGAATTTAAGAATGAGGTCCTACTAGTGGCCAAGCTCCAACACCGAAATTTAGTTAGGCTTCTTGGATTCTGCTTGGAAGGAAATGAAAGACTTCTTATCTATGAGTTTGTGCCTAAAATAAGCCTTGATTACTATATATTTGGTACCACTCAATTTCTACTCATACATTGTGATTGAAATACTTTCACTTAGGTACCAAAAATGAGCAAATTTTAAATATTTGACTAAAAAATATGACTTGATCAATATGCAGATCCCATGAAGGGTGCAGACTTAGATTGGGGAAGGCGGTATAAAATTATAGGTGGCATTGCTCGAGGGCTTTTATACCTTCATGAAGATTCCCGACTTCGGATTATTCATCGTGACCTCAAAACTGGCAACATTCTATTAGATGCAAATATGAATCCTAAAATTTCAGATTTTGGCATGGCAAGATTATTCGTATTAGATCAAACTGAAGGCAGTACAAATAGAATTGTGGGAACCTAGTAAGTATCAAAACAAGTTAGAGATAATGTCTACAACTATGCATGCCTGTATAATTGATATAAATAGGTCATTTGCATTGGATTAACATGCCAAGATAGCCATAGAAAAGATTGAAATTAAATGGTTTTAACATAATCATTAACAACTATGTTACCATGCATTCAAACTGAAGCAAAGTTTATTGATATTGATATGCAGCGGATATATGGCTCCAGAATATGCAATGTTTGGACAATTCTCGACAAAATCAGATGTCTTCAGTTTTGGTATCCTAATTCTGGAGATTATAAGTGGTCAGAAAATTACTAATTTTCGTGATGTAGAGAATATGGAATACCTTCTTAGCTATGTATGTATATCAATTAGTACAACATTCCTGACTTTTTATTAAAAAAGAAGTTGAAAATTAATATACAGCACTTTTGTTTAACATGGATGTGACGCATTGATATATTTATGTAGGCATGGAGAAATTGGAGGGAAGGGACAACTTCGAATCTCATAGATCCCACACTAATGAAGAGTGGTCCAATAACTGAAATGATGAGATGTATTCACATTGGTTTGCTATGCGTTCAACAAAATGTAGCTGACAGACCAGAAATGACTTCAATTGTTCTCATGCTTAATAGCGATTCTGTGGCTCTCCCTGTACCTACACAACCTGCAAGCTTTATGCAGAGCAATGTTCAGTCGGCCACATCACTGCAAGTATTGGACATCAATTGCGGAGGAATTACTAATTGTGAAGTTTCAATCAGTGAGTTATATCCTAGGTAGTGTTTTGTGGAAGGGGGGCTATAATACCCATGTTTGTATGTAAATTTCACTTCCCATGAACATCTGATGCCCCAAGATCAACTACCTTAATCTAACTCCTCATTGGCAATGTTTCTACCGAATTATTAGTTTGGTTGGTTGACACCTCATTGACCTCAAGTTGAAAGTATCTTTAGGACAACCCCTCAACCGATCGACTGAAAGTCCTAAGTGAACCAATTATAGGCGGCCAAAAACCCTCAGAGGCTTGGGTTTTGTTCTGGGAATTGTAGTCTAGATATAATGCATGATTTCTGATATATATTGTCACGGAATATGACCTGTACGTGTTTATTAGAGCAAGAATAAGTTTCTAACTATTTCCGTCCTCCTATAATCATGCAAATTACAAGACACATCATAAACTCCCATTATACTTTTCATTAATTTTAGGCTGTCTGCATTCTTTTTCATATGATGTTGGGTTTTGTATGAAAATGACTTTTTTTTTTTTGTTTTTATAGGTTCTTTTTAGGCCTAAATGCTAAGGACAATTTGAATAGTACTAGAGCTCCTCATCATCTTTGCTCAAGCTCACTTAACCGAATGAACTTTATCATCAGGTTTCCTTTATGTATGCTGCATACATACGGAATTGGTTGGTTAATTACTGGAAATATGATCAACATTTCTCCTTTTTGAGATGGTTTGTCACGTTCCAAATCCCAAAGGCATGATAACTGTCACTACAATAATTCGAAAATTGAAACAATACAATCAGAAGAACTAAAAATTCATCAACACAATTCCAATGTCGATGTAAATTGGTATCCAAATACCATCAAAAACCAAACTTAAGAAGTAAATAACAAGAACTTCATCAAATGAAAGACCACAATAACAATTTCAACTAATAGTAAAAGAGAAATGATGGGCTTACAAAAAGTTCTAAAAAAAAAAAAAAGCTTCTACAAAATGATGTGGCACAACATTAGTACAGGAGTTTCTCTAAAAAAAAATAATAATTAAAAAAAAATTGAGTTAATGAAAGCTTGAAAATTTCCCTTAAAAAAAAATGTACAGGAATTTTACCTTGGAGGACTGAGAAAAAAAAAAATCTAAAAGCATTCCCAGCAGCTTTCCTATAACTCATTTCATTTCCTTCCCTATTACATATAGGGAAAGTGTATAATAATAATAATAATCATAATAATAATAGTAATAATAATACAAAAAATCACTTAGGTCGGTTCTCTAAACATTGGAAATGCTACCGTTCTAATAAATGTGTAGGAAACTAAAAGAGCTTATCATCTCTTTGTTATTTATTGGAGATTGCGTTAAAATTTTGTAAAAATGTTGAGGGTAAGTAGGAACTTATATTTTGTAAAAAATCAATATTTAATTGATATATAAAAAAGATAATGGAATGTATTTGGATATGGAACAAAAAATAGTTTTATTTCCTAATTTTTCTTTTTTTCTTTTTTTTTTAAAAAAAAGGAAAATAGCTGGAAATGCTCTAATTAATATAATATAAATACTAAATTGGATATATATATATATATATATAAGTTTCATAGATTTAATGATGAATTTGTTATCTCAACATTTCTCATAGTAGTGTGCTTAATAGTTAATTTCATCGAAGCTGAATACTTCCACGTCCAAATTGACCAAGCGGTTTCACATTCTTTGCCTCTTTGGTTAATGCTCGAGTCTCTTGAGATAAAAGGAAAGGTTGATTGAGAGAGAAGTGATAAACAAAAACCCACGAAACCAAAAGGTTGCTTCCTGGCGGTCCACGCGCATTGAATTTTCCATGTAAACGTGAAGATTTTTTCTTGTAACGTGTGGACCGAATCGCCCCATTCCAAAAAACTCATCTTCATTTCCTTCTTAAAGTCAAAAACACATTTTGATTTTTTAAATTTTAAAAATTGAAGAGGATTTGATTTTGAACCCTTAAGATACAATGGACGGTCAAGCAAAGAATTCTAGAAAATTCTGATCCATCAATTGCCTTGTAACTAATTACAAGGCTTCAATTGCTAGGTTATCACCGTTATCGATGACTACATGGTCTTCAGTCAGCATCACAAAAGAAAAGTGGTAAATGAAAGTCTCTCTCGCTTTGACTAAAGTGTCACTCCTTTATTAAAGTATCCGAGTCATAATTAAACCACGATAAGATTTTGAGTAACATCTGCATTCATTCCGAAAAGTATAATTGGTCCAAACCTTGGCTTCAGGTCCTTGTTTCTCGGTTTGCATTTTTTCTTTAATCGGTGTCGCTTTGATTTATTTAGGAAACACTAGGAACATGCACTCTGTAATTAATTATCTTCCTTATCCATAAAGAATATCTTAAAAAAATAGAAAAGTCACATGCAACAGTTGTGCTCAATATTTAGGGGATCAAAAGAGTTTTCTTATACATTATTTTAATATAAACATTTATCTTTTATTTTTTACTTTTTTGAATTTCATTGAAAATTATGTTAGGATTTTGTAAAAAATATGAGGGTCAGTATAAAACTTGTATTTTGTAAAGAAATAATATTTTGATGATATAGGAAAATGTAAGAAAAGCTATTGTGAAGTGTATTTAAATAGAGAAGCAAAAAGTAATTTATTGCTTAAATTTAGGAAAAATTAAATGAAAACTGTTGCTAGTACTCTTACTTTTAAGGAAGTATACTTTAGTGAATTTTTTAGGACTTTCTCTTACATTTAGAAAATAGAATGAGATTCAAGAAAACTGCTGCTATGTTCTTAAAAATCACCTGCAACAAATTTCCTTAGTCTCGGTTAAACTAGGGAACATATTTCGTGAATCTATGATAACACTTTTGCTTTCCTTAATATTATTTTAATATAAAAAGGTTTTATTTTTCCTCTTTTTTTTTTTCTCTAGCATTTATTTGATATAATTTTAAAGGATTTTCTCTTTTCTCTCTCTTTTCCCTAACATTTATTGAAAGAATAATTAAATTGTACGAGGAAATGATAAAGAAAGTTATCGTGGAGATTCCATCGGCCCCACCTTGACGACCATAAGAAGGGCACCCTGGTTGACATCTGCATGACCGAATCGAACAACTGATTTGAGTTAAAAAAAAAAAAAAAAAAACACTATTTTGACTAGTAAATTTGTTGAGGATAGTGTAAAGAGTAATGCTACAAGAAATTCTTATGTCCCTTTAAAAATGACGTGGTTCTTAAAATTGCTATTGAGCTTATGATTGATTATTATTGAATTTTGATTAAATGTAATTTTAAAAACCATCTTATTTTTAGAGGAACACAAAAAAAACTTTTAGAATTACCCAAAATACTAGAATGAAACTTCAAAGCTTTCAAGGCCAGGGCAAGGCAAGAGTATAAAATATTTGAATTTTTACTGTTTCCGTGACTCGATTGCTATAGATGGGTATTTACTCTAGAGCAACCTTTTTCTAGAGTATATTACGATATTTAATTTTATATAATGGAATTTGATTTTAGCATTAATTGTAATTGAATCAAATCAGATTTAAATATATTTAAATTTCATTTAATCTGTCATGTCTTTTTGTATTCTCTCCACCTTCTTATAATTTTTTTTTTTTTTTTTTTTTAAGGGAAAATCATTCAAATCTCATTAATTGATGAAGGATCGCGAGCATAAAGCTCTTACATCACATAGCAAACGCTCTTCAAAAATTATAGCCGAAGCTACAAGATTACAAGTCTTAGATACATATATAACAATCTGATATTCAAGACTTATCTATGACATCAATATCCGCTACCCATGACTAATCTTCAGTTGTAACAACAGATTTGTTCAAGACAGATTAAACTTAATGCATAGGTAGCTCATATTGCTTGGCCCTGGAAGTAGAAAACCCAATGCCGAAACTCATCTTCGTTAACCCAAAAGCCAAGAAACTGTTCATATCCACAACCCAAGGGTCTGGACAATTCTTATTCAAACAAGTTACAAAGAAACTGCAAAAAAAAACACAAAATCAGTAGACAGCAGCATATGTGGAGAGGAAGCAACGCGCGTAGGAGAGTGAAGTTTCCCCGTAAGCGCATGTAGGTCACGCACTGGTGCATGGTGGCAGTGTTGCGATGAAGAGGGCGGCGACAGGTGGTAGAGAGGCAGGAGAAGGCAGGGGTGAGGCGCGTCGTTGACTTGGCAAGCCCAAAAGGAATATATCTAGATTTGATTAGACCGGATCTAAAACTTCCAAGGTAACCATAACAATGGAAAATGTGACGACTGGATAAGGCGGAGAGTTGACAAGGTGGTGGCTAGTGGGTGGCGTGGTTGCTACTGAAACCGGTGATGGGACCAAAAACAGGAGACCAAAAAAAAAAAAACAAGTGCATAAAAGCAAAAGAAGAGGGGGTGGGGTGGGTGGAAGAAGCATGGAAAACCATCCATCCTCTCTAAAGGAACTCACCGTAGAGGAAAACTAGAGAGAGGTCAGAGGTTTTCTCTCAAGGCTCGGCGCAAATTAAACAAAAATTCCACCTTCTTTTAAATAATTTCCTTGTATTGTACATTCATCAATTGAATATGTCGTTCAAAAATATCACAATTACGGTAAATAAGGTAAAAACTAACACACACAAAATAACATCAAGATTTAAGTAGTTTCTTTAATGTCAGGTATGTCTAAAGCTGCTATCTCCAATAAAAACAAAAAAAAACAAAAACAAAAACAAAAAAACAAAAATCAACTCAAGCTTCTAGGAGTTTGAAGAGATGTTAAAATATATTATGAGATTTAAGCGGAATTATCCTTCCATCAATCATTTTTATGGGGTGTGTTAGATGGTGCAAAGTCGCAACCAGCTGAAACTTCGTCCTCACAAATTTTAATCTTGTTTGTAAGGTTGATGCATGATCAAAACAATGGCCTACTCTGGCTTGCTCTTCTTCTTTTCTGTCTTAGGCTCCATTTGTTTTGCTGTAAAATGATTTACGGAAAATGTTTTACGTATTTTCGGGTGTTTGGCGCGACATAAAATAATAGTCAACGGAAACTATTTTCCATTTGACCGAAAATTTTTCTTTAATTTTATGAAAACCATAAACTATTTTTCGACTTTGAGTATCTCATTTTGGAATCAATCGACCATGCTAAGACCCGCTCGAGACTTGCCTAGGACCCGCCCTGAACTTGACTGCGACCCGCCAAGGACCTGACCGGGACCCGCCCGAGACCTCATCGGGACCTAACCGGACTTGCCTGGGACCTGCCCAAGATCTTCCCAAGACCCACCCAGGACCCCACTGGGACCCGCTTGGGACTTGTCCGAGACTTGCCCAAGACTTGCCTAGGGCTTGCTTGGGACCTCGCCAGGACCTGACCGAGACCCGCCCGGGACCTGCCCGGGACTTGACTGGGACCCTGCCGAGACTTGACTAGGACCCACCCGAGACCCCGCCGAGACTTGACCGGGACCCACCGGGACTTGACCGTGACCCACCCGGGACTTCATCGAGACCTGACCAGGACCCACTTGGGACTTTATCGGGACTTGCCCTAAACCCCACCAGGACCTAACCGGAACTTGACCGGGACCCGCCCGGGACTTGATCGGGACCTCGCTGGGACCTAACGAAACCCACCCGAGACTTGATCGGGCCCCACCTAGGATCCCTCCTAGACCTTGCCTAGGATCCCGCCGGGACTTGATTGGGACCCGCCCAAGACCAGACTGGACCTGCCTGGGACCTGCATAGGACCTGCCTAGGACCCGCCCGAGGCCTGCCCAAGACCTGATCGGGACCCGCCCAAGACCTGATCGGGACCCGCCTAAGACTTGACAGGAACTCGCTCGGGACCTGTCCGGACCTGCTTGGAACCCATCGGGACTTGCCCAGGACTCGCCTAGGAGTTGACTGGGACCTGCCCGGGACCCTATCGAACCTGCATGGGACCTGTTTGGGACCCCGCCAAAACTTGCTCGGGACCAGCGGGGGACCTGCTCGGTCGAGTCCTAATCAGGTCCTGGTCAAGTCTTGGCGGGGTCCTGAGCTGGTCCGGGCGAGTCTCTGCAGGTCCAAGGAGGGTCCCAATCAATTCCTGGGCAAGTGCCGGTCAAGTCCGGGGCGGGTCCGGTCAGGTCTCGGCGGGGTCTTAGGAGAGTCCCGATCAAGTC
>NC_081542.1:47327519-47344051 GCF_901000735.1 Corylus avellana | reverse complement strand
GGAGAGGAAGCAACACGCGTAGGAGAGTGAAGTTCCCCCGTAAGCGCATGTAGGTCACGCACTGGTGCGTGGTGGCAGTGTTACGACGAAGAAGGTGGCGACAGGTGGCAGAGAGGCAAGAGAAGGCAGGGGCGAGGTGCGTCGTTGACCTAACAAGCTCAAAAGGAATATATCTAGATTTGATCAAACCGGATCTAAAACTCCCAAGGCGACCATAACAATGGAAAATGTGACGACTGGATAAGGCGGCGAGTTGACAAGGTGGTGGCTAGGGGGTGGCGTGGTTGCTACTAAAACCGGTGATGGGACCAAAAACAGGAGACAAGAAAAAAAACAAGTGCATAAAAGCAAAAGAAGAGGGGGTGGGGTGGGGGGAGGAAGCATGGAAAACCATCCATCCTCCCTAAAGGAACTCACCGTAGAGGAAAACTAAAGAGAGGTCAGATGTTTTCTCTCAAGGGCCGGCGCATATTAAACAAAAATTCCACCTTCTTATAAATAATTTCCTTGTATTGTACATTCATCAATTGAATATGTTGTTCAAAAATATCACAATTACGGTAAATAAGGTAAAAACTAACACACACAAAATAACATCAAGATTTAAGTAGTTTCTTTAATGTCAGGTATGTCTAAAGCTACTATCTCCAATAAAAACAAAAAAAACAAAAACAAAAACAAAAAAACAAAAATCAACTCAAGCTTCTAGGAGTTTGAATAGATGTTAAAATATATTATGAGATTTAAGCGGAATTATCCTTCCATCATTCATTTTTATGGGGGTGTGTTAGATGGTGCAAAGTCGTAATCAGCTGAAACTTCGTCCTCACAAATTTTAATCTTGTTTGTAAGGTTGATGCATGATCAAAATAATGGCCTACTCTGGCTTGCTCTTCTTCTTTTCTGTCTTAGGCTCCGTTTGTTTTGCCGTAAAATGATTTACAGAAAATGTTTTATGTATTTTCAGGTGTTTGACGTGACATAAAATAATAGTCAACGAAAACTATTTTCCATTTGACCGAAAATTTTTCTTTAATTTTATGAAAACCATAAACTATTTTTCGACTTTGAGTATCTCATTTTATAATCAATCGACCATGCTAAGACCCACTCGAGATTTGCCCTGGACCCGCCCAAGACTTGACTGCGACCCGCCAAGGACCTGACCGGGACCCGCCCGAGACCTCATCGGGACCTAACCGGACTTGCCTGGGACCTGCCCAAGACCTTCCTGAGACCCACCCAGGGCCCCACCAGGACCCGCTTGGGACTTGTCCGAGACTTGCCCAAGACTTGCCTAGGGCTCGCCCGGGACCTCACCAGGACCTGACCGAGACCTGCCCGGGACTTGATCGGGACCTGCCCTGAACCCCACCAGAACCTAACCAGAACTTGACCGGGACCCGCCCGGGACTTGATCGAGACCTCGCTGGGACCTAACAGAACTCACCCGAGACTTGATCGGGCCCCGCCTAGGATCCCTCCGGGACCTTGCCTAGGATCCCGCCGGGATTTGATTGGGACCCGCCCAAGACTGGACCGGACCTGCCTGGGACCTACATAGGACCTGCCCGGGACTTGCCCGAGGCCTGCCCAAGACCTGATTGGGACCCGCCTAAGACTTCACAGGAACTCGCCCGGGACTCGCCCGGACCTGCCTGGAACCCACCGGGACTTGGCCAGGACTCGCCCAGGAGTTGACCGGGACCCTATTGAACCTGCATGGGACCTGTTTGGGACCCTGCCGGAACTTGCCCGGGACCAGCCGGTGACCTGCTCGGTCGAGTCCTAATCAGGTCTCGGCGGGGTCCCGAGTTGGTCCGGTCGGGTCTCTGTAGGTCCAAGGAGGGTCCCAATCAATTCCCGGGCAAGTGCCGGTCAAGTCCGGGGAGGGTCCGGTCGGGTCAGGGTCCTGGGAGAGTCCCGATCAAGTCTCGGGCAGCTCCCGCCGAGATCCCGGGTAGCTTCCGGTCAAGTCTTGGGCGGGTCCTGGTCAAGTCCTAGGTGGGTATTTTTATATTTTATTTCTTAAATTATTGTATTTTAGTATTTTTATGTTGTGAATATAAAAAATATTTGTAATTTTTCGTGTGAGCACCAAACGCCGAAAAATGTTTTCATCGTAAAATATTTTACTGTAAAATGATTTTCCTAAAAATATTTTAGACGAAAAATATTTTACGCCGAAACAAACGAAACCTGACTCATGCAATATTTTCTTGAAAAATTAAATATAAAAGAAATAATGTAGAAAGATACTTTATTCTTGAATGAATTTATAAGGCATTGCACAAGTCAATATATAGACTTACAGATTATTTATGAGCTGTCAATTACATATATTCAGCAATATCTCTTTAAATGAGATATTTCATATTGAGTTGACATTGGAGCTGTGTAGGGCCATATTGATGGCCCAGCCAAAAAGGTGGTGGACTTGGAATTTCCTTCGGTGGACGACTTTCGGAATTTGGCTAGCTCCTTCCAGGGCCGGCTCAATATATTTGGGGGCTTTAGGCAAAATTTTGAAGTTGGATCTTATTTTTTTTAATATTTAAATATTAATTAAATAATATTAATTTTAATAATATTATTATATTTTTATAATATTATTATTATTTTCATTCTCATTGTTGTTTCATGACTTTTAAGTTAAACTTTTAACTAGTTACCCAAAAAAAGTGATGTGGCATATTTGTTTTTTGGGGTTAATTGGTCTTATTTTACAATTGGCTTATTATATTGGGGCCTTATTTTAGAGGTCTTTAATTTTTATGGAAAAAATTTTGGGCCTTATTTAAAAAAATAAAAAAATTAGGCCTTAAGTTAAAATAAAATTAAAAATTTTTTGGGCCTTATTAAAATTTTTTTTGAACCTTACTAACTGGGGACCCTAGGCGACCGCCTCAGTGGCCTAGCCTTTGAGCCGGCCCTGGCTCCTTCCCATAGCATACATTTCGCCGGCCACATGAGATCGCAGCTTTCTCATGTTCTAGAATAAAAGCTTCTTATTACAAAAAAATAAAAAATAATAATAATAAAAGCTGCTTCCTTTTTTTTTTTTTTTTTAATTATTTTATTTTTATTATTATTATTATTATTATTTAAAGTACATGTCCCTCTCAAACTAACAATTAATTTGTAATAACTCCAAACAAAAAGATTTGTTCAATGTCTTTTCAAATTATTAAAAAATTTACAATGTCTTTCAAATGACAAAATACCCTTAATAAAAATCAATTTACTAAAAAAAAAAAACAAAAAAACAAAAAAAGCAATCTTACAAATTTAACTCTTATATAATTGTGTTGATGTAGAGCGATCATAAATCAATAGATCAACCTTTATTAAAAAAGTGCTGTAAATTCAATAATTTATGGTTACTCTACATAGTTGCACATGAGTTGTATAAGAATTGAATTTTTAGATTTACTTAAAAAAAAAAAAAAAAGATTAGCGTCAAACTGACTTCGGGTCACAGACTGCATTTTTCCTTTTCTTTGAAATTTATAGGGATTTTTTTGTTTTATTAAAAGAATTTAAAGACATTTGATTTACCTATATTACGAGATTTACGCGGATTAATCATCCTTCCATCGTTCATTTTTATGGGGTGTTAGATGGTGCAAAGTCGTAACCAGCTGAAACTTCGTCCTCGCAACGATCAAGACAATGGCCTGCAGCTCTGGCTTGCTCTTCTTCTTTTGTGTCTTACTCATGCAATATTTTCTTCTAACCACTGCCCAACCTAGATACGCTCGTCATTATTGTAACTACAAAGCAAATTACACTTCCAATAGCGCATTCCCAGTAAATCTCAACATTTCCTTTGCTTACTTAAAAGCTAAAGCGCAAAGCAACGGGTTTTACAATACCAGCACTGGCCAGATTCCGGCGAAGGTGTACAGTCTCTTTCTATGCAGAGCAGATATCTTCCCCGAGTTATGCCAGAATTGCATTATGAACGCCAGCGAAGTCATAAAGAAGATTTGTACAAATCAGGAAGAAGCTTATAGAATGTACGATGAGTGTATGTTACGGTACTCGAATCGATCTATATTCTCTGTTATGGAGATATCTCCAAAAATCATGTACTTTGGCTTCTACAATCTTAGCACAGACGTCTCAGACCAATTTAATGCGACTTTGGCGGGTTTGATGGATGGCCTTGTTATGAAAGCTACTTCTTCTAGTGATTTGTTTGCTGCTGGAGATGTGAATTATACATCCTTGAGTAGGATATATGGTCTGGTGCAGTGCACCCCGGACATTTCTCCAGTTGATTGCAACACTTGCTTACATGTGTCTGTTGTTGATATACTTTCTCTCTTTGATGGAAAGCAAGGAGGAAGAGTTCTCAGGCCAAGCTGCAATGTTAGGTACGAAATATACCCTTTCTACCAGTCCAGGGCTGCTACAGTACCAGCTACTTCCTCAGCTTCATTGACCAAAAACAGAGGTAAGCTCATGGCTTCAGTCTTCAGAGAATATATCAATGACTCTGTTAATCATATTTACTCATGAATAATATCTAATGCTTGTGCGGTGACCTCGTTTAATATTAATGTTTTATGAGGGAGGAACCATGAATCTCTCAAGAGTTTGTCGGGGAAAAATCCTTCTCTAATTGATGTTATCTGATCTGAACCTGTGTATGTTTTGTTTTTGTTTTTAACATCAAAACCGATTTACAAGCGCAGGCATCAAAGGAACACGATCACACAAGCAACAAAACAAATTATTGTTCCATAATTGATTGTCAAGTCTTAGATTCTAAGTAGCACGGTAACAGGACTTGGAGTCTTGAACCAATTCGTGAAAGAGTTTGAGGAGAAGCTGTTTTGGTTGCATAACCAAAACAGAGGTGATGTTTCTTATTATGCAACCAAAATAGAGGTGACGTTCTTATATATAACCGGAGAACCAGAGAGTAGTTTACAAGGTCATGATTTAGATACGGTAAAACACAAAAGGAAACCCACGTGTATGTGATACAACGAGGAAACTAAAAATGGAAATGAGAAAATACTTCTGGTTCCGCTTGGCAAATGGTTGTTTTTTTGTTTTTGTTTTTGTTTTTGTTTTTGTTTTTTTTTTTTTTTTGTGATTTAAGTAGTAATAAGAAGTGATTGACTTTTGTGAGGCAAAAATAAGGATCTTGACGAGCTTAACTTTTGGTCTAGTTGATTATGCTTAATGTTTTTAGGGTTAAATACCTAGCTAATACCCCTGGAGTTTCGTTTTTTTATTTTTTAAGTAGTAATCAAACCCTAAGAAAGAAAAAAAAAAAAAAACAAGGGGGTATTAGGTATTTAACCCATGTTTTTATCTTTTAACACTTTGATGTCCGGTTTCATACGGAAACACTGGATGAATGTTTTATGTTTATATTATCTTTTGATGCTATAGTTTACACTTCGGTGATTATGTATTGTGGGTTAATTAGTTGCTATCTTGTTTGTTTTCAAGTGAAGTCTTATGGTGCATACGCCACTTTTTACTATGAGAGTTAAACGTTCCCCAATGCTTTCATTTGGTCCAAATGAAAATGGGGTGGCTCATCATAGAATTAATTACCAGTTAATTTTTTTGGGCCATTACACTAAGATCTCTAATTTATCAATCTTTATTTTTATTTTTTATTTTTTTGAGCAAATGGCATATGCCATATATTTATTGCATAGCTTGCAAAGCAAAGATGTCTGCTTGCAAAAATTCACTAATACATTCCGGTGGATTATATAACCATACCATGTGTACATTGTCCTTAATTGCCATCCTAGCTAAGGCATGAGCCACCTTGTTCCCATCTCGACGTACATATCTCATCTCCCACTCCCGAATTGGACGTAAATAAGAACGTATGTCCGCTGTCAACTGTCCCCTGTTACTATCATCAGTATTTTCGGAATTTATTGCCTCAATCACATTTTTGGCATCACCTTCCAGCTGAACACGTTGCAGGCCCAATTCCTTGCACAGCTGCACTGCCAGAATAGCTCCCATGGCTTCTGCCGCTGATGGATCCAGGGGTCCCTGTCTTATCTGGCAGCTAGCCGCCCACATCTTCCCCTGATGATCACGTACAACAGCCCCCAAGCCCACGCATCCCTGCTTGACATCAACTCCGGCATCCCAATTGGCTTTAAACCAGCCAGCTGGCGCCGCTGTCCACGCACTCATACTCGTCAAGATAGATTCGGTTGTTATCAATCTTTATGCAACATGCGTTCGACAACTAAAATTTCTTGAGCCCTATCACAATAAAGTATCTGGTATCGTGTATTAATAATGCTATAATCCTTTAAAATTGTCTCAGTTGCTATATCTCAATTGTCCCAATATGTTGAAGTAGATGTGTACAGAAAAAGCGGTAGCTAAAGTGAAAGTTTGCACTTTTCGATTAAATGTTTTATCTATTATTGCTGGAGATATGCTCTCAAATAGTTATAAGGTGTAATTTGGGTGTCAATGAGGGCAATTGAACCTTACTGACTAGTTCATGTTCAGCAGCTGACATGTGTTCATATATATGACGAAACGACGTATTTTTGGTTTTCGCAGGAAAGGAAGCAAACGCTCGAACTGCCATCATCATTGTTGTTCCAACTGCTATTATTGTTATGCTTCTTGTTCTCAGTGTTTGCATCTTTTTAAGAATAAGGAAGCCGAAAAACAATTTTGAGAGTAAGTCGGATTTTGTTAACGTATTTTGGAGGTTTTATTTTTTATTTTTTATTTTAAAATGTATTAACTTGTTCTTCTTCTTTGAAGCTGCGGATGAAATAACAAGTGCTGAATCCTTGCAATTCAATTTCGACACTATTAAAGCTGCCACAAACAACTTTTCTGACGCGAATAAGCTTGGGAAAGGTGGATTTGGGATAGTTTACAGGGTAAGAAAACATTATGATAAGAAAAAAATATATATCATTAATTAATAATTACCTGCTAACCAGTATATTTAAGTCTCTGAAGTTGACTTGAATCATTTTATTTATTCCTTATTTTCATATATTTAGGGAAGGCTTTTAAACGGACAAGAGATAGCTGTAAAAAGACTATCAAAAAACTCTGGACAAGGAGACATGGAGTTTAAGAATGAGGTCTTACTAGTAGCCCAACTCCAACACCGAAATTTGGTTAGGCTTCTTGGATTTTGCTTGGAAGGAATTGAAAGACTTCTTATCTATGAGTTTGTGCCTAAGACAAGCCTTGATCACTATATATTTGGTACTACTGAACTTCTACTCGTACATTATGATCAAAATACTTTCATTTGAGTACGAAAAAGAGCAAATTATAAATATTTGACTAAATAATATGATTTCATGAATATATAGATCCCATTAAGCGTGCAGATCTAGATTGGGGAATGCGGTATAAAATTATAGGTGGCATTGCTCGAGGGCTTTTATATCTTCACGAGGATTCTCGACTTCGGATTATTCATCGTGACCTCAAAACTGGCAACATTCTATTAGATGGAATAATGACTCCTAAAATTTCAGATTTTGGCATGGCAAGATTATTTGTATTGGATGAAACTGAAGGCAGTACAAAAAGAATTGTTGGGACCTAGTAAGTATCAAAACAAGTTATAGCTAATGAGTACAACTAAGCATGCTTGTATATATAATTGATTCATACAAGTAAATTGCATCAGATTAACATGCCAAGATAGCCATAGAAAATATTGTCATTAAATGATTTTACAAAGTAATTAGCAACTCAATTACCATTCAAACTAAAGCAAAGTTTATTGATATTGATATGTAGTGGATATATGGCTCCAGAATATGCAATGTTTGGACAATTTTCGACAAAGTCAGATGTCTTTAGCTTTGGAGTCGTAATTCTGGAGATCGTAAGTGGTCAAAAAATTACTAGTTTTTGTGACACAGAGAATACGGAGTATCTGCTCAGCTATGTATGTATATTAATTGGAACATTCTTAACTTTTATTAAAGAAGTTGAAAATTAATTATAGAGCCTTAAGTTTAACATGCATGTGATATGGTGAGTTGATATATTTCTGCAGGCATGGAGAAATTGGAGGGAGGGGACGACTTCAAATTTCATAGATCCCACGTTAATGAAGGACGATCCAGAAGCTGAAATGATGAAATGTATTCACATCGGTTTATTATGCGTTCAACAAAATGTAGCAGACAGACCAGATATGACTTCAGTTGTTTTCATGCTTAATAGCGATTCCGTGGCTTTGCCTGTACCTAAACAACCTGCATGCTTTATGCGGAGCAATGTTCAATCAACCACATTGCCGCAACTGGACACCAATTGCAGGGTAACTAATTATGAGGCTTCAATTACTGAGTTATCTCCTAGGTAGTTTCTTCTTCTTCTTCTTCTTTTTTTTTTTTTTTTTTTTTTTTTTTTGGGGGAAAGGGAGCTATAATAAGCATGTTTGTATGTAAATTTCACTTGCAATTAATGGTTCGTCTGATGCCCCAAGATCAAATACTTTTTCTCTTCTTGATTCAGTGTCAGCTACAATTCATCTAATGGCCCATGACCATAAACATATATCCACCCAAATATATATATAATTGAACGGGAAGTCATTCTAGCTTATATATAATTTGAAAATATTTGTAGGATTAATACCAGTCAGAAGTGTTAAATTTTAAAGTGTATTTTGTAGTGAGGAACTTTTGTAAGTTTAAATGTATGTAGGGAGACTCATTTACACATGATAGATGACAAATGTCATTCTCTCATTGTTTAGTCTTTCCACCTTACCGCCTTCTATCTTAGTCATCTAACTATCACTACCCTCATTCAACCCACTTCATCTTTCAATACAATCTTACACATTCCCATGAAACATTATTATCATTTCTTATACAAATTTGTTATACTTCCTTGGTCACATGACAAGTCATACTTATCCTGTTTATACCCTAGCTAGGTATGCTTCCATGCCTATCATTTGCATCATATCTCACCAAAACCTTCTACTATCTTGTGCAAATGTATAGTCCAACCCAAGTTTTTCTGTTGCTGTAATATTTCATAAATAAGAATACATTTTCCCTTTAGTTATGATCTTTCTTCTACTTTTGGTTGTATGTCAATGGACTAGTATAACTTTGTTGCACGACTTGAAAATCGGTTTTTCCTCAACTTTTGGACACTGTATTTTTCTTACAAGAAGTTCATCTCAGGCTGGTAAACTTGGAAAATTAGTCCAAGGCAGATAACATTTTACATATTAATATATACAAGGCAGATTATGTCCTCGTCATCACATGGGTGGGGAGAAAAGGACTAATTTTGATGTGCTGCGGCCTGCGTGCGTGGAAGAGCTCGATTTCTATATCCATATATCTCGTGCAGCCTTCAATTAGTCCCAAAGCTTCCTAACTAAAAAAATCAACGAATTAGGATTTTCTCAACTTCAAAAGAACCTAGACTATCCCGTTAATTATATTTAGAGAAATGTTTGGCTTCATTAAAAAGTCCATCTTTTGTCCATTTTAATCCTAGGTGGCATGGTCAATTTTAAAATTGATAGATTTTAAATAATAAATTAATAGATTTATAGAAAATGGGTCATGCCACTTAGGATTAAAATGGCCTAAAGATGAACTTTTTAATGAAGCCAAACATTTTTCTTATATTTAAGGGGTATTTTTGTCATCTTAAAAGGTGAAAAAAAATACAATTTAAATATAATTAACTGGATACTGATGCAGCATGACTTAGTGGCTGTAGCGAAGAACATCAATAAGCAGCAGATAAATATTTATAGATCTTGATTCTATCAATGATTTAAGAAATCTTCTTGACAAAAGATAGATACTCTCTAGGTTTTTAAAGAAAAGAAAGAAGAACATTCAACTAGTCTGAGGTTTCTTATTTAACAAAATCAATAATCAACATAAACTGCTTTTCTCTGGAGGCTATAAGCATATATTTATAGCCTAAAACCCTAAACTTAATAAAATATGATATAAATACCCCCAAAACCCAAAACCTAATAAAATAACGAAATAAAGACTCCCAAAACCCTAACCCTAATAAAATAACAACATAAAGCCGGCTAAAAAATAAAACAAACTGACATATGGCCATCCAAACGGCACGACACTTAAATGACAAAAACATAAAATAACATATGGGATCGGAATACACTCCGATCTACATCAGATACTCTCCAGTTCATTTGAACTAGGGAGGATCCAGTTCCTTTATAGTGTTGTGCATCACCGTAGAATGATAATAAAGGGTAATTAATTTGTTGCTTTTTTCACGTGTGTGAGTTGTGGACAAGGAGATGTGGAATTTAAAAATGGGGTTCAATACAATATATATATAACACTGGAATTTAGTTAAGCTACTTGGTTTCTGGTTGGAAGGAAATGAAAGATTTCTTATCTTTGAGTTTGTGTCTAACACAAGCCTTGATCACAATATATTTGGTGCCACTGAATTTCTATTTGCACATTATGATCAAAATACTTTTATTTGGGTACCTAAAAAGATCAAATTTTAAATATTTGACTAAAAGATATGATTTCTTGAATACGCAGATCTTGTGAAGCGTGCAAACTTGAATTGGGGAAGGTGATACAAAATTATAGGTGGCATTGCTTGAGGGCTTTTATACCTTCAGGAGGATTCCCGACTTCAGATCATTCATCATGACCTCAAAACTTGTAACATTCTATTAGATGCAAAAATAAATCCTAAAATTTCAAGATTTGGCATGGCGAGATTATTTATGTTCAATCAAACTGAAGGCAGTACAAATAAAATTGTTGGGACCTAGTAAGTATCAAAACAAGTTATCTAATGACTACAACTATACATGCTTGTATAATTGATACTTATGTATAAGTAATTGCATCGGATTATCATGCCAAGATAACAATAGAAAAGATTGAAATTAAGTGATTTTAACATAGACATTAGCAACTCTATTACCATTTAAACTAAAGCAACATTTACTAATATTGATATGCAGTGGATATATGGCTTCAAAATATGCAATGTTCAGGAACTTTTCGACAAAGTCGGATGTCTTCAGCTTTGGTGTCTTGATTTTGGAGATTGTAAGTGGTCAAAATATTACTAATTTCTGTGACACACGAAATATGAAGTACCTTAATTCTCAGTTATATATGTATATCAATTAGTACCAGATGCTTGACTTTTATTAAAAAGAAGTTCAAAAATTAATTATACACCCTTTTGTTTAACATGCATGCGCGCATTTGAAAATTCTAAAACGACTCCAAACGACACCTATTCAAATGTCTAGGTGATTCACAAATATTAAGCGGAATAAGATCTGACCTAACAATCAATAATCAACCAAATACAGATATGTAATGAAAATCAAGAACACAGATATTTGGTTACGAAGAGGAAACCATTTAGAGAACTCTCTAAATGTAAAACCTCTCCGGGGCAGCCAAACCCAGGAAATCAATCCACTATAAGAAGAATAAGGAATACAAGAAGAATTACAAAACCTTTGCAATTTACTCTTCCTTGTACACGACAAGCGACCCACTTGACTTCTACCGCAGTAGCCCTTTCCAGAACATCTGGCACAATTCTTCTATAAGATTTCCTTTCACCGGAACTCCGATTGGCTTCACGTATTTAATCCCTTCTCAAATAATCTAGAACAATATCTCTCTCTAAGCTCTCTGATTTTGCTCTCCAAAAATACGTAGGTTACAATGGCAAACTCCCGTAGCTTAAATAGAAAAATACACAACATAATACTGCCGTGTCCGGACATGGCTGATCTGAGGTCCGGACATGGCTAGGTTTACTTATTCGTAACCTAGTGATGTCCGGACCTTCAATTCGTATGTCCGGACATCTCAACAAACAAGTGTTCTCTGGAACTGAGGTCCGGACCCAACATTTGGAGGTCCGGACATCTCCTTCAAACTTCACGTTCTGGATATCAGGTCCGGACCCAGCGTCTGGAGGTCCGGACCTGCCTCATCAAGCTTTGCTTCTGGAAATGGGGTCCGAACCCGACTTCTGGAGGTCCGGACCCGGACTGTCCAGTCTTCATCAACAACTCCGATCGATGGGCGTTTGTGGTCCGATTGAGCTGAAATTTTGCAGGGACGTTCATAACACATGAATCTACATTATGAACGGTGGAGATTGGATTCTGAGCATTCTATATCAGTGTTTGAGCCGTGAACAGTAGCATCTGCATTTTGGAACTGAATTAAGCCAACACAAGAACTAACAAACTCCCCCTTTGGCAATTCAGTGACAAAACCAAAATGTCGAGCCAATCCCATCATCTCCCCATATTTACTCCCCTTTTTTGTCACAGAATGACAAAAGGTCTTCATGTTTCCTGAAACACTTCACAAAATACATCAAGGCATATGTGGAACAAGAAGACATAAATAAAACTCATAAAAAAAAAATGATGCGTGATTATAAAAAAACATCAGCAAAACTCCCCCTCAATGTATGACTCAATTAACAACAGGAAACTGGAAATGCAAAGCATGTTTCTCCCCCTTTAAAAGTTAAATGAACACACATGATAACACATCAAGGACTCATGTATTGCACAATGAATATCCAAAAGCTTTCCTTTTTTTTTTTTTTTCTTTTTTTTTTTTTTTTAAAACAAAACACCAAAAAAAAACTTGTATAGATAAGCAATAGATCATGCATGCTCGTATGAATATCTGAACAATTCGGAGTGATCAACAAGCTACACTTACACCGTAAATGTACCATATGCATGACACAACCTTGGTCTGTGAATGCAGTCAAGTAGGCAATAATCAGAAATCTCATGTGATGGTGTAGTGTGTGAGTACTCCCATTAACTAAGATTTCATCAATGAAAGGCAAATCTAGGCAGACATTTTGTAAAGGAAGACCAGCAGTCTGATTCAAACCACAGTAAAACCTTATAATGTTAGGACCTAGATTCCCTCATCCGATACACTCCCCCTGAGACTGATCATTTTCTTTTACCATGTCCTTTAGTAATCATCTATTTCCACAATGATTTGATTACTGATTCTTTCTTTAGGGACAGACAGAAGCAAAACTAAGTCATTTGAGCTTATTTTATCCCTTCTTTTTTTTTTTTTTTTTTTTTTTTTGGAAAATGTTGGAATTTTTAGGAGCTAGGTTCAACTAACGAGTTGGTCAAGTGGATAGAACTGACACTACCTATCTTCCAAGCAAAATGTTTGCTCCAAATTCCCAAACACATAACAAAATCTAAACCTAATGGGGGCAAAAAGTGCACAATTTCGAACATGAGAAAAACTGACTCTTACTCCTTTAACAGTCTTCAGAAAAACAAGGTTTATCAGAAACATATGGAGCAATAGATGTAAATTGCAGAAATATTGACCCCACTCATATGTAAAATATTCATTTGAGCACAAGACATGAGAAACTGAGTATCTAACAATTAAAACAATCTAAAAGAATAAAAAATAATCAAAGAAAATAAAAACAAAGCAAACAAAAATTAAGAAAAAAATGCCCTAGAACAGCTATAGACAAATATCAATATGCTCAATTTCTAGGCATGGTCTATGTGCCCACCTAATCTAGGTGAGTCCATTACCACTCCCCTTCAATGGGTGAATGGTATTAATCTTCTTGACCCAAACTTTCTTCACATCAGGGACAACTGTGTGACTCTTTTCCAAGACATCTAACCGTGTTACTACGTCTCTCATCATGTTGAATAATTTCTCATAACTATTTCTAGAATGGAAATATTCTCTTTTAGGCTCATGACTGTTAAGCTGAAAACACTTAGGACGAATATGTCCAATCTTACCACAGTTATGACAAGTAGGAATAAACCTTTGAGAAGGTTGGTTCCTTAACATGTGCATACTTCTCGACTTAGAACTAGACATATAGGAATCAGTTAGAGTTCCCTTACCTTTTCCATCTTTGAAAATTTGAGGAGAAATTACCTTCTTTTCAGCCAAGCTATCTTCTTTGTTCACTGGTTTCACAAAAATCATCTTTGAAGAAGAAGCAACATTAGTAGATAAAATAGCAGATTTATCAAAACCCAATCCAGTTCTATCAAGCGAATGTTTCTGATTATGTAGCATTTGATTTAGCTTTTCACTAGAGAATTTTGTTAAATGATTCTTTGATTCATTCAGTTCATTCTCTAAGGATTTCACTTTGGCATTTAGCATTTGATTTTCAGACATCAAAGTATTATGAGTAGCAAGAGAATCAGTTAAGGTGACAGAAAGTTGATCATTTTCAAGATTAACCTCATTGAGTTTCTTCAATTGCTGCTTATTCAGCTTTTTCAGTTTAGTGTATTCCACAAAGAGATTATTATAAGCATTTTGCAAATCATCTTCTTCTTCCGAATCATTATCGGACACACCTTGTTTGTCTTGAGAATTACACTCACTATTCTCATGCTCACTCTCATAACTAACTCCAAATGCTAAGTAATTAACTCCTTGTTCAGCATCGTCCTTGTCTGACTCATCACTTTGAGTCACATTAAATGCCTTGCCATTTGACTTTCTCAAGTTAGCACAGTCAACACGAATGTGTCCATGTCCTCCACATTCGTGACATTTGATACCTTTAGGTGACTTTCCTTTCTCAACATTCTCATTTCTAGATTTCTCAGAAAATTGTGAATTGCTATTTCTAAGATTTCCTTTCTTGACTCTAAAGAATTTCCTAAACTTCTTAGCAAACATAGCAATTTCTTCCTCATTTCCAGAATCCTCATCAGATGAACCACAAGAGTCAACCTTAACATTTTTTGCCTTAAGAGCAATATTTTTGGTGTTCTTGTGTTTAGGAAGAATTAGCTCAAAGGTTTGAAGGGAACCTACAAGTTCTTCTACTCTCATAGTATCTAAGTCCTTACTCTGTTGTATAGCAGCAATTTGGGGAATAAACCTCTCAGGCAAAGATCTTAAGATTTTTTCACCACTTTAGCATCATCCATTTTCTTTCCCAAATTAATGGTAGAGTTTCTAATGGCACTAAGCTTTGAATAGAATTCATCAAAAGTTTCGTCTTCCTGCATTCTAATCTCCTCAAGCTGAGAAACCAACATTTGAATTTTTGAAGTTCTAACAACCTTAGTTCCTTCATGTGTGATTTCTAAAGTTTCCCAAGCTTCCTTAGCTAGTTCACATCTAGAAATTCTAGAAAATTCCTCATTTGAAACAGAGATGTAAATAGCATTTATAGCTTTGTCATTCGCAGTAGCATTATTCTTTTCCTCTGTTGTCCATTCAGCTATTACTTTTTCTGGACGTGTCCATCCAGATTCGACAATATGCCAAACATTAATGGATTTAAAATATGCTCTCATACGAATTTTCCAAAGCGTATAATTTGTTCCGTCAAAGACGGGAAGAGAATTATGAGCAACAGTATGAGACATTTGATATGGAGTCTCGGATCACACTCAGGAAATAAATCCTTCACAGAGTGAACCCGCTCTGATACCAATTGAAAATTCTAAAACGACTCCAAACGACACCTATTCAAATGTCTAGGTGATTCACAAATATTAAGTGGAATAAGATCTGACCTAACAATCAATAATCAACCAAATACAGATATGTAATGAAAATCAAGAACACAGATATTTGGTTACGAATAGGAAACCATTTAGAGAACTCTCTAAATGTAAAACCTCTCCAAGGCAGCCAAACCCAGGAAATCAATCCACTATAAGAAGAATAAGGAATACAAGAAGAATTACAAAACCTTTGCAATTTACTCTTCCTTGTACACGACAAGCGACTCACTTGACTTCTACCGCAGTAGCCCTTTCCAGAACATCTGGCACAATTCTTCTATAAGATTTCCTTTCACCGGAACTCCGATTGGCTTCACGTATTTAATCCATTCTCAAATAAGCTAGAACAATATCTCTCTCTAAGCTCTCTGATTTTGCTCTCCGATTTTGCTCTCCAAAAATACGTACATATAAATGTAGCAAAATTGTGTTTAAATAGAAAATAAAACAAATAAAGCAGCCATGTCCGGACATGAGCAATCTGGTGTCCGGACCTTCCCTTCACAATAATCGTTTCTGGAAATGGGGTCCGGACCCAACTTCTGGCGGTCCGGACCTCTCCTTCAAAATCCAGTTTCTGGAAATCAGGTCCGGACCCAGCTTCTGGCGGTCCGGACCTGCCCATCAAAACAGGGTTGCTGGTTTCTGTGTCCGGACCCTTCTTCTGGTGGTCCGGACAGGTCATTCAACAGGAATTCTCTGGAAACTGGGTCCGGACCTGACTTCTGGGGGTCCGGACATGGCCTTCTAGAGTCTGTTTTTGAACACTTTGAGATGCTTCATTTTCACCAACTTTACATGCAAACTGAATGAGCCAAAACATAACCCAACAAACTCCCCCTTTTGGCCATTCGGGGACAAAAACAATTTTTACATGAAAATGACACATCAAATCAACTCCCCCTTTTTGTCTCAGAAGGACAAAAGGAAACAAACAAACTAACAACCCAAGAAATCTAAAAAAAAA
>NC_081542.1:47322167-47327499 GCF_901000735.1 Corylus avellana | reverse complement strand
GGTTGTCTTTCATTTACTAAATGTTTGTCTAGATTTACTTTCCACTGATGAAATCTTATTTAATGGGAGTTTTCACACACTACACCTTCGCATGTGTTTTCTGAGTTATTGTTTCCTTGGCTGAATTCACAGAAAAATAATGCGTCATGCATATGGTACATTTATGGTGTGTGTGTAGTATGTTGGTCACTCCGAATTGTTAAGATATTCATAAGAACGAGCATGAGGTGTTGGATATCAATACAAGTTTTATTTATGGTCAATTTTTTTTTTTGTTTGTGGTTTCTGTTTAAGGGGAAGAAATTTTTTTTATGATCTTGCATTTCACTCATTATGAACAGATTTGGTTTGGTCATTGTTTATTCTTGTTCCACATATGCTTTGATGAATTTTGTGAGTGTTTCAGGAACCATGAAGACCTTTTGTCATTCTGTGACAAAAAGGGGGAGTTGATTTTGATGTGTCATTGTCATTTATTTTTGTCCCCGAATGGCCAAAAGGGGGAGTTTGTTAGGTTATGTTTTAGCTCATTCGGTTTGCGTGTAAAGTTGGTGAAAATGAAGCATCTTAACATGTCCAGAAAACAAATTCTAGAAGGCAGGTCCGGACCCCCAGAAGCCAGGTCCGGACCCAATTTCCAGAGAATACCTATTGAAGGGCATGTCCGGACCGCCAGAAGCCGGGTCCGGACACAAAAACCAGCAAGCCTGTTTTGATGGGCAGGTCCGGACCGCCAGAAGCTGGGTCCAGACCTGATTTCCAGAAGCTGCTTTTTACAGAGCAGGTCTGGACCGCCAAAAGCTGGGTCCGAACCTGATTTCCAGAAACTGGATTTTGAAGGAGAGGTCCGGACAGCCAGAAGCTGAGTCTAGACCTCATTTCCAGAAAGCGTTATTTTTCTGAGATGTCCGGACACAAGATTTGGAGGTCCGGACATCACTAGGTTGCGCATATGTAACCCTAGCCATGTCCGGACCCCAGATTAGCCATGTCCGGACACGGCAGCTTTGTTATGTTTTATTTTCTATTTAAGCAAACTAATTTGCCATTTATTTGTACGTATTTTTTGGAGAGCAAAATTATAGAGCCTAGAGAGAGAGATTTTGTTCTAGGTTTGTTTGAGAAAAGGTTAAATACGTGAAGCCAATCGGAGTTCCGGTGAAAGGAAATCTTATAGAAGAATTGTGCCAGATGTTCTGGAAAGGGCTACTGCGGTAGAAGTGAAGTGGGTCGCTTGTCGTGTACAAGGAAGAGTAAATTGCAAAGGTTTTGTAATTCTTCTTGTATTCCTTATTCTTCTCATAGTGGATTGATTTCCTGGGTTTGGCTGCCCCGGAGAGGTTTTACATTTAGAGAGTTCTCTAAATGGTTTCCTCTTCGTAACCAAATATCTGTGTTCTTGATTTTCATTACATATCTGTATTTGGTTGACTATTGATTGTTAGGTCAGATCTTATTCCGCTTAATAGTTGTGAATCACCTAGACAATTGAATAGGTGTCTTTTGGAGTCGTTTTAGATTTTTCAGATTTGATATTGGAAATAATCAGATATCAGAAACCCCTTTTGGTCCGAAACCCCTTCTCGCCCAAATCGCTGGCCGTTTGGTGAGGTGCGAGAGCGCGAAAGAGAGGCGAGAGAGACGTGAGACATGAGAAGAGAGAGGAGAGATGAGAGAGAATCAGTTGTTTATAATTTAATAATGCATTGGGTATCTACAGTGTTTCCATTGGATGTGGGTAATTTTTTTGGAGATTTTCTCTTAACATAGGGACGGGAATAGGCTATAAGGAGTCTGCTGCTAGTGCTGTAATCATGATGTATACAATTCCTTTTCTTGGCATGCAAAAATCAGCCTGTTTATGTTAATCAATACTACTGTTTCAGATACAGAATTGTCCAATCCTACAATTCATTAAACTCAAATAAAAAATAACTGAAATAATGAAAAAAATTATATATAGCTAAAAAAATGTGTTTCAATTTTTATGAAAAAAAAGGGGGGTTGTCAGTTACTATAACCAACTTTTAATAAGTAACCGTTGGTTGTGGTTATTTAAAAATGAATAATGACTTAAACTGGTTGTGGTTGTGGTTAAGAAGAAATAACCGCAACTACAATTATTTGTACACATTCAAAATACTTTGTTGCACATTGCTGTATCCAAAAATGAAGCCCAAGCAAGTTCTCCTTTTTTTTTTTTTTTTTTTTTTAATTGAACGAGAATAAAGTTGAAACATTGAGAATAAAGTTGAAACATTAATGGAAGAAATAACCCCAACTACAATTATTTATTTATTTATTTTTGATATGTCCACACAATAAGGGGAGAGGAATTCGAACTAGTGACCACCGCTTCATAAGGCGTGGTCCCCAGCCAATTGAGCTACTCTTGTGACGCAACTACAATTATTTGTACATCTTCAAAAATACTTTGGTGCACATTGCTGTATCCAAAAATGAAGCCCAAGCAAGTTCTCGTTTTTTCTTGTGTTTTTTTACTGAACGAGAATACAGTTGAAACATTAATGGAGGTCTATCGTACGTGCTGAAAGGAGCTTACTATAACTTATAAGGATTCACTATCAGTGATTAAATCATTTTTTACGTGAGCTTTTTGTTATTTTGTGTTTTCATTTTAATTTATAACATCTGCTTTTATTTTTATTTTTGTGTCCCTTTTCAAGTTTGTTTTAGCATTTAATTTCTATTTTTAACGTGCTTTTTAGTGTAACATTTCTTCTCTTATTGTCCAGACAATCCAGTGACCCACCAGTGACCCACCAGACAATCCAGCAAACGTCCTTTATTGTCCGCGAACAACGTTAACAAACGTTGATTCATTGACGTGTACGCAGGTCTGATCATCCAAATCCTATGAATACAGTTCTACTGTACGGCCAATCTAGCTTCTCATCATTTAAAGCCATAATTATGCTTATTATATATAGGAATACTTCTGCCTCTCCGCTCAAGTCTCCGTAGGTCCCGTTTTCTTCTTTTTTTAAATTTTTTCCTCAGCCCCGATGCTTATTATAGGAATCCATATTCCTGCCTCTCAGCTCAAGCTAGCGACCTCTCTCAAGTGGTTCCCCTTTTCTTTTCTTTTTCTATTTTATTTTTGTACGTCTGGATTATTCCTTTATATCTACGCATATCTGTATGGATAAACCAATCGATCAACTTCTAATCGGTTTGGCATATCGTTTTATATTTGTTGAACTATAATGTCTTTTATGCATAAAAGATACATTACATGTCACCATATATCGTGTTCATGTGTCAAGAAGACTAGTCTTATATTAGAAAATAAAACTATACTGAGAAACCTTTCTATAAATAGCATCGCCTTCTAAAAATACTTTGTTTAGTGGATCCCAAGTCTCCTTAATTTTTCAATCATCTCATTCAGACATTTTCATAGATTATATATATACAAGAACAAATTAGCAAATTAGATTTTGCTAACAAAGACACTAAAAAACACCAAATCAACAAAAGCAAATGCACGTGGACTGACAACTCATAAGATTCCAAGATATGTAAACAAATAAATCACAGTACCACTGACCTGCAAGACAAGCCCTTTACGCTTCAATGTTTGGCCAACAACGTAAAAATCGTTGCTTCAGTGAGCTGTGCAGATCCGACATCGATATCCAATCCTATAAATAGAGGACGCCCAATCTTCTCATTTAAAGCCATTTCCTTTTACAATTAGACAAAAAAAGAAAAGAAAAAAAGAAGCCATTTCCTTTTAACTTTCAGACTACTATCAGGTACCTCTCCTAAAATGGATGGGAGTCTGAGGGACAGTACCGAGCAAAGAAACATTGATAAGTGTTTGAGAGAGGCTGCTGAGCAAGGAAACATTGATGCCTTATATGTATTGATAGAGAAGGATGCACATGTTTTGGATAGGGTCGATAAGATTCCATTTGTTGACACTCCTTTGCACATAGCTGTATCTGCGGGGCACATCCATTTCGTCAGGGAGATCATGGGCTTAAAGCCCTCGTTTGCTAGGAAGCTTAACCAATATGGCTTAACCCCTCTTCACATTGCTTTGCAAAAAACCATGCTTTTAATTTTGAAAAAGATTACATCTTGCAAAGAAAACAAGCCATATTGGTTGACCGACTACTTGATTTTGATAAGGACTTTGTCCGTGTCCGAGGAAGGGAGGGTGTGACTCCTTTGCATTACGTAATTCAAAAAGGAGACCTCTATTTTTTGAAGAAATTTTTAGAAGCCTGCCCCGAGTCTCTTGAAGATGTGACAATTCGAGGAGAGAATGCCTTGCATATAGCCTTAAAATATGACATGATCGATGTTTTTCGGTACCTGGTACAATGGCTTGGGCGGGCTTGTTTTAAAGATGCCAAATTGTTGCAGGGGAAACTGCTTGATGGGCGGGATGATGACGGCAACACTCTTTTGCACGTTGCAGTATCCAGAAATCAACCCGAGGCAAGTCCTTTCCACTCAAGTTTTCTATCATGTTGGGTGACCCAAAATTTTACTTGAGCTTTCGGTGTGATATTTTGCTTTTATTTTCGTGGGTTCTAAAGTTTTGTTTATAGCAATATTTGGGTTTTTATTTTTAATTAATTGGGGCGAATGTAACGCTCCACCCCAAATGATACTCAATATTGTATGTCTGTTTTTGGCTCTCGCAAACCAGATATTTTAGAAGGTTACCTATCCTATTACTACTTTCGCATAAGCTTGTTTAACTGCAGAGTTCTGATGAGATCATGTCCACTACGGCTTTAAAACGTGTTAATGTCAAAAAGGGTGTGAGTATATATATAAGTACATCTCCATCTCCAAGCATGTGAAACGCCACATGGCCCACATCAAGTGTTTGGATCAGTAATTATATATGCATCTCTGCTAATTTTCTGCATCTTGCAGGTAGTGTCATGGTTATTGGATCAGTAGTTCATATAAAGAATCCTGAGGATCATACGGTGCTTGGCATCTTGGAACTCCAAAGCCAACAAACACAGGTGGACAACCATTGGTGGCAGATCGAGGATCTTCACTCATAGGGGGCATTTTTTTTATGAATAAAAAATTAAAATTAATTAAAAATATTAAAATAATAATTAAATATAAAAAAATGACAAGCTTTTATTTATAGAGATGCTCTTCTAATTTGGTCTTTATCACTAGGATTATAATCGCACCTTTTTTTTTTAAAAAAAAAAAAAATTTATGGGCAAATTTGCTAAATCTATTTCAACACTCGTTTAGAGTTTGATTGGAACTCAATAGAATCGTTGTTTTTATCTATAATATCAGATAACTACAATTATATATTTATACA
>NC_081542.1:47314780-47322067 GCF_901000735.1 Corylus avellana | reverse complement strand
TCATAACTAACTCCAAATGCTAAGTAATTAACTCCTTGTTCAGCATCGTCCTTGTCTGACTCATCACTTTGAGTCACATTAAATGCCTTGCCATTTGACTTTCTCAAGTTAGCACAGTCAACACGAATGTGCCCATGTCCTCCACATTCGTGACACTTGATACCTCTAAGTGACTTTCCTTTCTCGACATTCTCATTTCTAGATTTCTCAGAAAATTGTGAATTGCTATTTCTAAAATTTCCTTTCTTGGCCCTAAAGAATTTCCTAAACTTCTTAGCAAACATAGCAATTTCTTCCTCATTTCCAGAATCCTCATCAGATGAACCACAAGAGTCAACCTTAACATTTTTTTCCTTAAGAGCAATATTTTTGGTGTTCTTGTGTTTAGGAAGAATTAGCTCAAAGGTCTGAAGGGAACCTACAAGTTCTTCTACTCTCATAGTATCTAAGTCCTTGCTCTGTTGTATAGCAGCAATTTGGGGAATAAACCTCTCAGGCAAAGATCTTAAGATTTTTTTCACCACTTTAGCATCATCCATTTTTTTTCCCAAATTAATGGTAGAGTTTCTAATGGCACTAAGCTTTGAATAGAATTCATCAAAAGTTTCATCTTCCTGCATTCTAATCTCCTCAAACTGAGAAACCAACATTTGAATTTTTGAAGTTCTAACAACCTTAGTTCCTTCATGTGTGATTTCTAAAGTTTCCCAGGCTTCCTTAGCTATTTCACATCTAGAAATTCTAGAAAATTCCTCATTTGAAACAGAGATGTAAATAGCATTTATAGCTTTGTCATTCGCAGTAGCATTATTCTTTTCCTCTGTTGTCCATTTAGCTATTGCTTTTTCTGGACGTGTCCATCCAGATTCGACAATATGCCAAACATTAATGGATTTAAAATATGCTCTCATACGAATTTTCCAAAGCGTATAATTTGTTCCGTCAAAGACGGGAAGAGAATTAGGAGCAACAGTATGAGACATTTGATATGGAGTCTCGGATCACACTCAAGAAATAAATCCTTCACAGAGTGAACCCGCTCTGATACCAATTGAAAAATTTAAAAACGACTCCAAACGACACCTATTCAAATGTCTAGGTGATTCACAAATATTAAGCGGAATAAGATCTGACCTAACAAGCAATAATCAACCAAATACAGATATGTAATGAAAATCAAGAACACAGATATTTGGTTACGAAGAGGAAACCATTTAGAGAACTCTCTAAATGTAAAACCTCTCCGGGGCAGCCAAAACCAGGAAATCAATCCACTATAAGAAGAATAAGGAATACAAGAAGAATTACAAAACCTTTGCAATTTACTCTTCCTTGTACACGACAAGCAACCCACTTGACTTCTACCGCAGTAGCCCTTTCCAGAACATCTGGCACAATTCTTCTATAAGATTTCCTTTCACCGGAACTCCGATTGGCTTCACGTATTTAATCCATTCTCAAATAATCTAGAACAATATCTCTCTCTAAGCTCTCTGATTTTGCTCTCCAAAAATACGTAGGTTACAATGGCAAACTCTCGTAGCTTAAATAGAAAAATACACAACATAATACTGCCGTGTCCGGACATGGCTGATCTGAGGTCCGGACATGGCTAGGTTTACTTATTCGTAACCTAGTGATGTCCGGACCTTCAATTCGTATGTCCGGACATCTCAACAAACAAGTGTTCTCTGGAACTGAGGTCCGGACCCAACATCTGGAGGTCCGGACATCTCCTTCAAACTTCACGTTCTGGATATCAGGTCCGGACCCAGCGTCTGGAGGTCCGGACCTGCCTCATCAAGCTTTGCTTCTGGAAATGGGGTTCGGACCCGACTTCTGGAGGTCCGGACCCGGACTGTCCAGTCTTCATCAACAACTCCGATCGATGGGCGTTTGTGGTCCGATTGAGCTGAAATTTTGCAGGGACGTTCATAACACATGAATCTACATTATGAACGGTGGAGATTGGATTCTGAGCATTCTATATCAGTGTTTGAGCCGTGAACAGTAGCATCTGCATTTTGGAACTGAATTAAGCCAACACAAGAACTAACAGCATTGATATATTTATGCAGGCATGGAGAAATTGGAGGGATGGGACAGCTTCTAATCTCATAGATCCAGCCTTGTTGAAGGGCACCAAACGTTTGTGTCCTCAAGCTTTCGTCATTTTGTCATTTAGACCACAAAACATTAACGCGTACCATTACAAGTTTGTAAGGATTTATAATAGGCCTATATCAAATAAGTGAGGGAGTAATTAGTTAAGACAGTTGGACAAGGTTAAGGGTAGTTGGGCTTAACTATTAAAGTAGTTATCAATCAATAGAGCTTTATAAGCCCAAAGTGTAGAAGAGATCAATACGAAATTGCTTTGAAGCTTTTGCTTGTAATCCGAAACCATGGAGACTTGTTGAGTGTCTCGAAGACTCAATACAATTCCTTTGGATTAGTCCAACTCAATCTCACTGCCCTTTCCATCTCTCTATCCCTTTCATCTCTTACATTCATACGTACATCCTATTCTATATACAGAAAATATATAAAGAATATCAAAATTCTTTACAAGTGGTATCAAAGCAATTTCCTATTGATCTCTTCTACAGTTTGAGCTTATAAAGTCCTACTAATTGCTAACTACTTTAACAGTTAAGCTCAACTACCCTTAACCCAACCCAGCTGTCTTAACTAATTACTTCTTCACTTATTTGATATAGACCCATTATAGATCATTTACAAAGTTACGCACTCCATTAACTTCTAACGTTAAAGAACAAAAAAAATATCACAATTGACATGTACGTGAACGTTTTAATTTAAACTACCAATCCCACGAGCTGTGGGGCTAGTGGGTCCACCCTAACTAGTCGAGGGAATAAGTACTGTAGATGCTAAATTGGTATTGGACCTTTCTTTAATATCTTGGGCCAAGACTTGACGTCATTGGGGTTGGGCCATTTTGGTTTGATGGGTTCGTACCTTATGGACTAGTAGTAAACAAATGGGCTCTTAATTATTATCTCTAATTAATTTTTTTGTTTTCCCCTTGATAATAATGATTGAGAAAAGGGAAATGATAGAGAAATGAGGAAAGGAAATAGAGTGTGTATGCATTTTTCGTTTGTTATCCTGACTTTCCCACCGCCCTATATTTCAACAACTCCTCCCTAAAGTTAATTTGTTGGAACTAGTGGCTCATATTAATACCAGTAGAATGTAAATTTTTCTATATATATGTATGATGTAACTCTGAATCATTAAGAGTAAAAATATAGCCGTCTCTATGTGGATGTAGGCAAATTACCGAAACACGTTAAATCTGTATTTCGACTCTCTCTTTTCGATTCTATATTATTCATTAATTATTGTGCACGGTAACAACACAATTGAATGTGGCTGGATTGACTTGGTCGTCAAGTAGACCCCTTGTCTTAATGGCAAATGTTTGCATCTTCCTATGCTTTCAACATTGTACCAACACAAACCTGATTTCTGCTTGCCATAAATCTGTGCATGTTACAGACACACACATGGCAATGGTTTCTTCAAGATTGCTTCGTTTTTTTTCTTCAATTTCCATATTAGTTACTCTAGCCTCTGCCCAGCCACCCTTCATATACCATGTCTACTCAAACATTCAAGGTAATTATACCAAAAAGAGTACCTACGAGGCGAACCTCAACCACTTCCCGGACTTCAGCAAAATACATCTGCTTGTGCAATGTACTCTTGATTTGTCCCACCAAGAATGCAGTAATTTTTTTTTTTTTTTTTGAAGATAAGAATGCAGTACTTGCTTACAAATCATTTCTCGAAAAATTCCACTCTGTTGTGTTGGGCAGGCCGGTGCGAGATATTATACTCCCAGCTGTAATTTTAGGTACGAGAGTTTCGACCTTACAGCTGCTCCCTGGTCGCCGGTAAAAGGTACGCTAATCCTATGAACTTTGTTTGTTACGAATTTTGTGATTTTGCTGTGAACTTTGTTTGTGGTAAACCTTAATTAATTACTGAAACAGAATCAGCAGTTGACATGCCTTTAATGGCCTGCTTTTGATTTTTCACAGCAAGGGGAGAAACACTTGAATTGCTATCATCATTGTCGTTCCGATTGTTATTGTGATGCTACTTATTCTCAGTATTTGCATCATTTTAAGAATGAGGAAGGCAAAGGATAATTTTGAGGCTAAGTTAAAATTAGTTCATGTGTGGTATGCTTTCACATGGAGTAAAAAAAAAAAAAAAAAAACTTTCAGAGGAAATAATTATTCTGAAAATATTTACATTTGGTTTGAGTTAACTCTTGGGTAGTAATTTCAAATCTTTCCCTAAAATGGGATCATGATACGTAATCACTAACTGTTGATAATGGTTCAAATTGTCAACAAGTGTGAAGATAATTGCTGAAAAATATCAATATTCAAGTTGGTGGGCTCAAGTCATATTTATCTATAAGAAGATAAGGTTAGTTTTAAAAGGAGTCCAAGAACAACTAGAATTGGATTTTTGGAGAAAACGTGTGTGGATAAACATGTGGGCTGAAATGCTTATCTTCATCATGGAAAAGACTTTGTATTCATGATGGTTTCGTTTTTTCAGCAGCAATTGGATTATAATTGTTTCTCCTCTTTTTTCGTGATTAAACCTCTATAAAAGGACATGCAGTCCTTGGTTAAGTGGGGGATCTGAAAATTCAAATTGGTGAGAGCACTTTGTGACATTTACAAAGTGTAGAGAGTTTTTCTTTACTGGGTATTTGAGAGGGACAGTTGAGTGGGGTGTACAAGGGGTTAAGGGCTTGGGTTTGAGATATTAAACTTGAGCGGTTCAGGCTTGTACCATTGTACTCAATATTTCTCAATAGTAAAGAAGGAGACCGGATCACGCCCTGTGGATGTAGGCATATTGCCGAACCACGTAAACTATTTGTGTACGTGTGTGATTGGCGTGTGTTCTCGTGTGTTTTCTTTCCAAACTTATCTTTCGCATAAAGGGCTGGTGGAAAATTGGTAACCAATTAATTATCAATTTTCCCAACACTAACCCATTTCAAGCTCCTCTGCTTCACTTACTTAAAAGAATACACTTTAACCATTTGAATATGTATTAACTTGTTCCTCTTCTCTGAAGCTGCGGATGAAATAACAAGTGTCGGATGAAATAACTTGTATCCATAATGGCGAGAATGTAGAGTATCTTCCAAGCTATGTGAGTATGAATCTCATTGGATAAATTCTGGTTTTACTTGAAACAATGCACATGAAGTTGGAAAGTAATTGGAGTATAACTGATCTGTTTCTTTAATTTTGTGCAGGCATGGAAAAATTGTGTTGTGACAAATGCAAATTCCAAGATCACCAAAGAAGTAGAAAAGTACAAAATAGAAAAATAACACAACCACAGAAGACACTAAGATTTAAGTGGTTCGGCTTAACAAGCTTACATTCACTAGCAGAGACGCTCTAGGAGAAATTCACTAACAAAAGAGTGAAGTATAAAGAGTAGCATGAATAAAACCACTCAAACCCAAAAGCCCCAATACACCCCAATTTCACTAAAAAAAATAAATAAATACAAAAGAGAAAATATTCTCTAAAATTTTCTAAGCTTTTCAGCATTCCAAATGTGAGATCAAACTAAATAAAATTGGTGTATTTCTTCTTCCCCTTGCAACACAAGTCTTTCTCTCTCTCTCGGCAACTTCAGCTCTTTCTTTCTCTCTATTTTCTCAACTAAAGTTGCTGCATTCTCCTTATGACCGAATGGCTTCAACTTTTAACTACAAAGCCATTTTGTCAAAGCTTCTAGAAGAAGCTTAATGAATGAAGAGACAAATGGGCGTGCATGAAGAAGGTAAGTCAAAAATGAATAATGGGATGTAAAAGTAACCATAATGATTTGGGGCCCACGGTAAGACTTATGAAAACAAGTCACCTTTTCTAGAATTATAACCACAAATCAATTCTTCCTTTTGAAGTTTAGGCCATTAAGTTTGCCCCCAAAAAGCCTCTCTCTTTCCAAAAGGAACCAAAGCAATTAACAAGTGGTAGTGTACTACTATATATGCGCAGAGAAGAGAAAGTAGAGAGAGTGCGCGCAGAAATGGATTGGGACGATGATGGGTGGCCGTGGAGTGCAGAAGAACTGGATTCCTTTGAAAGAGATGCCTTCCAGAAGATCGCTCAACTGCAACGCCAAAATCCCAATTCTTCTTCTTCCTCCGCTGCCGTCAAGTGTTCTCACTATAACAACAATAAACCACAACCACCGCCACCACAACGACAACAAGAACTGCACCAGCGGTCTTTGCCTTCCAAACCCACTACTGATTCTTCTTCTAAGAAGGTTTAAAAAGTCTCACATTGGTAGTTATTTGTCAAAAAAATTACTGGGTTCCTTTCTTAGTGTTTCTAAGGTTCAATTCTCTATTTGCTCTTACCAAATCTTTACCTATGTGAGACTTGCTTGCGTTTAAGTATCTATTTTTTTTTTTCCTTAATGGCTTGTTTGTTTGGATGTAAATATTTTTCTCTTTCTACGCAGCTTTTGAAAAATGTAAATATGTATATTTCTTTTACATTTAATTTCAGGTTGAAGCTTTGTCTTCTGGGTCCAGGGCATTGCCCTCATCAATCACAAACAAAGTGAACACTGGTTAGCGACTCTCTTAAATTAATTTTCTTTCTTTTGGTTTCTTTTGTTCCATTTATGTGGCTTGCAGCTTCTCCAAATTATCTGCTATTTTCCCAAAGCCCAGAGGTCCCTACTCAGATTCAAAAATATTTCTTTGCAATCACTAACATAAAAACACAGATTAAAGAATCAGTTCTTCTTTGACAATGAAGAAAGAAGATTGAATTTTTTTCTACATCACAGCACCTGTCTATAGTGTTTCTACCCAGTAACTGATCTTATTGCCCACTGGGTCACATCGTTTTGGCTGTAATTTATGATTATGATGATTTCAAGTCAAATGTTATCTGACTAACTGCATATGTCTCACTTTCTGTGCTCGAAGATGAACCATCAATGGGACTACCCAAGCTATCTGTCAAATTTTTTCTTCATGCCGGCGGACACATTGCTTCAAAATTCTCGTATGACCAGGTAGTCTCTTTATCTGATTCCAGAATGCTCATTTTTATCACGTTTTTTATTTTGTATCAGGTACTAGTAGCTGCTTTCCGCAAAATCCCCAAAGCTACTTGGAATGCAAAAGAAAGGTTTCTTCTCTCTCTCTCTCTCTCTCTCATTAATTCTATAGTTATATCCTATATGACTTCA
>NC_081542.1:47304629-47314680 GCF_901000735.1 Corylus avellana | reverse complement strand
AGAGTCAGACAGACGCAGTCATCAAGGAAGTAGTCTTCCAAAATAAACGGAAAGAGAGAAATAATTACAAACAAAATGAGTTACAAGTTACAAGTGAATCAAAGAATAAGAAACAAGAAAAAGGCTTTTATAGGCACTCATAATTATTTTTCAGGAACTACAGTTTTTATTACAAATTTTTTTTTTTTTTGTTTTAAGAAAAAAAAATCAGAAATGGGAATGGAAAACAAAGAAGAAGGAAGGAGAGAGAGAAGATTTAATCAGAGCCGATCCGACGTTACAAAATTTGTCTTCTATTGCAGAATTATGCCAAGGATTGGCAAAGACAGAAAAATCAAAGACATACTATCTTATTGATAGATTGATTCGTCGTATTTTGACTCTTCCAGTGTCTACAGCAACTACTGAACGAGCATTTTCAGCAATGAAAATTGTTTAAACACGACTACACAACAAAATGGAAGATGATTTTCTTGCAAATAGTTTAGTTATTTATATTGAAAGGGAAATTGCTGAGAGCTTCGATTTAGATTCGATACTTGATGATTTTGTACTTCTAAAAAACCATAAAGTGCAGTTCTAGACACTTTTTTGTATTTCTATCTTTTTGATATAGTGCCGACATATTACATTTCTAATATATCAATTTGAGCATATATTTATGAACTTTTATAGATATTTTTTTGTGATGCATATACTGTGTGAATTACCAAACTTTCAGTGTGAACAAAATTTTTAGGACACGAAATTTTTTTTTACGACCCCTACATTCTTAAACATCTGGCTCTGCCACTGTATATGGCTGATGCCATTCGGTCATATTATTGAGGGACAGCAACAGCTTCGTAAAAGAGAGAAGAGAGAGCACAGTAGCTTGTTTTTTGAGAGAAAAAAAAAATAAAAAAAATAAGAGAGAAAAGAAAGCAAGCTCTTAAAAAAGTTAGAGAATATTTTTCTTTTGTATTTAATTTTCTTTTGTATATAATGTGAGCTTGAGTGTATTGGAGCTTTTAAGTTTGAGTAATTTTATTTGTAATACTATTTTGGGTTTAGAGAATAATACTATATATTAGACAAGTATCAATGTTTTATTTATCAAAATTAATATAATTTGGTGACCAAAATATATTTTATTTTTTGAAAATATCACGTCACGTCAATTTTGGTGTAGGTTGATACTTGTTTAGTATATATTAATTTTCATTTAAATAGCATCTCTCTTTAAATAACGTTAATCGATTATTTGACTATTCAATAAAGAAAAATAATAATAATAATAGGACTGGGGGCTTTGGTTAGTCAAATCAAGTAAAATCTTTTTCAGTCGGTATCCAGTTTCAGCGCCGAAGTTTCTGTGTAATGTTCAACAGTTTACATGCCACAAGTTTGAAGATAAAATCTGTCTTTTGATTGGGTGGCTTTCCTTTTCTTGGAAAATTCTGGTTGTCGAATAGTAATCCAAGGATGAAATTTCATGCAGGCAGCATCTAAAGAGCTTTTATGCTTGATCAGACGTCGGGCTACTTTAATTTCCATCTAAATCAACCATTCAATGGAAAAAAATATAGTTTCAGCTATGGTTTTCTTAATTATACCACTTATAATGCGCCCTATACTTGCCAGCGGAGATCCTGTCTTTACATTTTGTAAGACAGATTCCGGAAATTACACACTCAACAGCCCATTTGAAAACAATCTCAAGCTCCTTCTTGAGTCATTGCCATCCAATACTGCGGTAACAGGTTTCTACGACAAGTCTACTGTGGAGGACCCAAAAGTCTATGCTCAAGCACTTTGCAGAGGGGATGTCAACTCCACAGTTTGCCGAGAATGCATAAAGGATGCAAGCCAGGAAATCTTGAAGCAGTGCAAAACTGAAGATGCAACCATTTGGTTTAAGCTTTGTCAAGTTCGCTACTCCGGGCAGAATTTCTCTTCCTTTATGGTTTATTTTGGAAAGTATCCAGACCAGATAATCTGGAGAAAAATCTATCAATTAATCCAGTTCATTTTGATAAAGTATTAACCTACTTAATAGATAACATCTCAAGCAAGGCTGCGTTTGATCCTTCGAAACGCATGTTTGCAACAGGGGAAATTAAATTTTCGAGGAAGAAAACAATTTATGGTCTTGTACAATGTACTTGGGACATCTCTGAAAGTTCCTGTTATAGTTGTCTGTTGCAGGCCTTGGGAGATCTTCATGCATGCTGCGATTCACGCCAAGGAGGAATTATTGTTAGTGCGAATTGTAATGTGAGGTTTCAGCTCTACCAATTCTACAACGCCTCAAGTGTGTTCTTAACCTACCCAAGTTCCAAAGGTAAGGACATAAGAATTTTGCTGATTGATTTCCTTTAAAATAGTAGTCTTGGTGAATCGAAATCTTCTTATGGAAAAGCAGGGCCTAAATTGAAGATTTGGATGGTTGTGGTGGTTGCTTGTATCCCAATATCGGTTACAGCAGTTGTTGTTGGGTCTTGTGCTGTTTATCATGGGAGGAACAAGAGAACAAAAAGAGGTGAATTTATCTTATTGGCTAACTACTAATTACCACCATAATTATTTACCAACAACCAGATAATTTCATGTTTATTTGCAGATGATGAGAGAAGCCAAAGTGCACTATTACATGAGCTGGCAAGCCCCATTGGAGTTGTCGTTACAAAAAACGCTGAATTGGTGAGTGATGAAGAATTGTCCTTCATGGATCTATCGACAATAGTGGCAGCTACAGACAACTTTTCAGATTCAAATAAGCTCGGACAAGGTGGCTTTGGCACTGTCTACAAGGTAACACCAACTTTTCTATTTCTTTGTCATGGCCTAATTATTGCTTCATATAGATGGGGCCTGAATTTATTTATGCATGATTCTCCTTGCAGGGTGTGCTACCAGATGGTAAGGAAGTAGCAGTTAAAAGGCTGTCAAGAAAGTCATGGCAAGGCTTAGAGGAACTTAAAAACGAGGTCATACTTATTGCAAAACTTCAACACCGAAACCTTGTGAAGCTCTTGGGATGTGGCATAGAGGGAGAGGAAAAGCTGCTTATCTACGAATTCATGCCCAATAGAAGCCTTGACTTCTTTATCTTTGGTTTCTTCTTTGACCATTATTTCTTAGTAACTTTTTTTTGTCAATTTAAACTTTTCTATATATCAAATCAAACGGCCTAAGTTTAAATCTTATCTTTGTTATTTACAGATTCAAAAAAACGCACTGAGCTTGACTGGAAGACATGCTACAACGTTATTGTTGGTATTGCTAGAGGACTTCTTTACCTTCACGAGGACTCCCGTCTTAAAATCATTCATCGGGATCTAAAGCCCAACAATGTATTGTTGGACCATGAAATGGTCGCTAAAATATCAGATTTTGGCATGGCAAGGATCTTTGGTGAAAACCAATACTCGGCTAACACTCGAAGAGTTGTCGGAACATAGTGAGTCTACTACTTTTCTTTCTTGTGTAAGTTTTTTGCCCAATTTGTTTGTTTTCTTTTATTTTTTTTTTAAAAAAATCATGGTAATGCTATGTATGCTCAAAACAGTGGATACATGGCTCCCGAATATGCAATGGAAGGACTATTTTCTGTAAAATCCGATGTATTCAGTTTTGGCGTGATATTACTTGAGATTATTAGCGGGAAGAAAAATAGCGGCTTCTACCTCACGGAGCATGCGCAGACACTGCTTGCATATGTATGTTTCTTTTGTTGGCACAAGAGTGGAGAGGCCACCTAATCCAAAAGCTTAATAACCCTATGAGTTTGAGTCCAAAAAAAAAAAAAAAACGTATTTTTTACCAATTGGTCCCTCCCCAAAAAAATTTTGGCCTTTGGTCCCTGAGTCCAACTATGCTATATTAATCATTCACACTTATTACATATTTTCATTATGGATCTCAAACCTGTCCACAATACTCATAATTATATACTCAACAAATTCACTTATTTTTATAAGTTTAAGCTTTTAAAAAGAGCGGTTATTTATCATATCTTAAACTCGTGAACTCACTCACCCCTTGCTCATGAGGGAGGAGGTGCTTCGTATAGCATGCATAAGAAATATATTTACTTTAAATGTGTATTGACAGGCATGGAGACTATGGAATGAAGGAAAAGAATTGGAATTTGTAGACCCTTTGTTGATGGAGTCATGCCAGACAACAGAAGTTTTAAAGTGCATGCATATTGGGCTTTTGTGTGTGCAAGAGGATCCAGCGGATAGACCCACAATCTCATCTGTGCTTACTCTGTTGGGAAACGAATCAACATCTCTTCCTCACCCAAAACAACCTCTATTTGTTGTGGCTAGAGTCATTCAGACTGATCACATTCCCACAACTAATCCTTCTGTAAATCACCTTACTATTTCCGGTCTTTCACCTCGATGATGACTACTCACAAGATTGCCCCCCTTTGTGTTATATAGCATGCTAATAAACTGATGAAATTGTATCATTGGAAATGGGTCATGTATATGTGATACATGTAGGCAAGGAATATGAAATAGAATCTAACATCAGATTATATATCTTGAATAAAAATAAATAAAAAAACTGCAGAAATTACAGCAAAATGCCAAAACAAAAATTCTCAAATCTAATGATAAATTTAAAGGGGACATCAATTTTAGAGAAATAAAAGGGAGATAGGAATCTTGAATATAGCATTATAAATATATTAGACTTTTACGGATGGCCCTGTGACTTAGTGGGCTTGTAAATTGCAAATGATGAATAATTCGTTCCTTTATGAAACTATGAACATTGTCATGTGAAGCGATAATACCAAATTTAAACTAGGCCCGTTTGTCCAAGCATAGCCCATTTGTGAAGTTAAACACTTTTTTTTTTCCCTTCGCATGTGTCTAGTGTCTACTTTTCATCCAAGCCCACCAAGACAATAGCTCCTGCTTTTTTTGGTAGCTTAGATACGACTACCTAATTAATATAAGTTGTTATGGATCGATATTACTTTTTTTTTTTTTTTTCTTCTTCTAATCAAATAAGGAAAAGTGGGTTATAGATTAAAAGACTACAAAAGGGGTGGGCACCCCGGCAACAAAGCCCAAATGGTAAACACAGTATAAATAATCAGGTCCAAAAGGACCCAATAGCAAGCAATGGTATTGCGCATGCATGGTCTCAAAAGAATTATAAACAAGCTGGGCCTTTTTCTGCACTACACAAGGCAGTGACAAATAGCAAAAGAATTCAGTAAAGAGTTCGTTGCCGTAAAGGCAACAACCACCGTTAAATAGTTGTTGCAAGGCAGACATTGCAGAAAACCGAATCAGAGCCATTGAAGGCTAACAACACTACAAAAAAATTACTGTTTATTGACGGAGGTTTACTGACGTGTCAGGTCACCTGACACGTCAGTAAACACTCCTGACGGGGCTTTCCTGACGCGTGTAAGGCGTGAAGAATGTGGGTGTCAGGAAATGAGAATTCCTGACGTGCGAAAAATTTACACGTCAGTAATTATTGACGTGTCAATTTTTGACACTCCTGACGTGTCAAAAATTCACACGTCAATAAATTTGGTTCGTTTTGAAATTTTTTTCCCTCCCCCCTATATTTTTTGTGATTAATTTTAAGACTATACCCGAATTTTGTGTTACGTAATACCTGATATTCAATCTATCCATCAAATCCATGCAAATAATATACAATTTTCCCATCAAATAACATACATCATATCCAATAATAGCAATCACAAATTATCCAAGAAAACTAACTTCAACACATCATAATATCACAACTAAAATAATATATATACACCAATCACAAACTATCCATCAAAACTAACTTCAACACGCCAAAATGACACAAATCACAAACTATACACCAAGACTAACTTCAACACACCAAAATGACACAAATAACATAATATACATCAATCACACAAACTATCAACGAAAGCGATCTTCAACACACCAAAATGACACAAATAACATAATATACACCAATCACACAAACTATCAATGAAAGCGATCTTCAACACACCAAAAATGGCACATACTAACTATATATACACCAATTACAAACTATCCACCAAAACAAACTTCAACACATCAAAAATGACACATACTAACGTAATATACACCAATCACAAATATAATTACATCAACTTATACACAAGTGTGAATGGCCTAAAGTTCTCAACCAGACTATCGATCATTGACATCCATAGCATCCTCTCGACGATGTCCATTACCTGCAAATGATAAAACAAACAATATTCACCAATAAAACAACCACCAAACAAATAATATATAAAACTTTGAAGGTAGCAGAAAATTCATATAAAAAACAATAGAAAAACATTAAGTCAATATATATGCATGGTCACAGAGCAATCAATAATATATAAACATGAGAGAATGAACTTCGTTTTTATTTTTCCATTGCAATTATAGAACTTCCATATAGGTTATTAATGTCGGGAATTCAATGGAAGAGATGATAAACACAAAGGAAAAGCATCCTCTCTAGCATTAAGTGCATTTATATCTATTTATATTTAGAGTTACCAAATTAAGTTTGTGAATAATTGTTCTTGATGAGTTCGATCTGCATGTGTTGCTTTGTTCCATGCAGTTATATCCATTTATACGTGCATGAATAGCTCTAAATAATTATCTCAACCAACACTATTTCATAGTATACCAAATTGAAGCCAACAATTTAGAAGTTCACCAAACCAACCATGATATATAAACCAAATTTAACCAAGAGTTACAACATCATTAATTATTTAGAATGACTACAACATATCCAAACTCTTAATTTAGAAGTTCATATATATATATATATATATAGACAGTTCTAAAACTAAATTGACTACTAACAAAGGTCATACCTGATCCACTGTCGACCGACAATCGCACCCTCGCAACGGGTGGGGAAGCACTGTCTGGTGAAGTGTACAACCGCATCAGCTCCTCGAGTTGGCGGAAACGGGCATCAAACCTTGCTTGACGTTCAGCCTCCTGTTCAGCTACCTGTCGAGCTATCCGCGCATTGTTCTCAGCCATCTGCTCCTCCACTTGCTGAGCTACCCGCGCATTGTTCTCGGCCAACAACGCATCTATCTCTTCCTTGTGCTTCGCCCTCTCCGCCTCAAGTGCTCTATCAAGTGTGTCTTGTGATATCGTGGAGCACCTGGCGTTTTCTGACCTTGCCTGTGACGGTGTATAGTATGAGCGAATGGTCCCCTGCATAGGCAGAATATTTGGTCCAGCCATCCGAACCCTACCGGCATACTCAGGCTTATTTCCAATTGCCTGGTCAAATGCGTCGTTTGGCGCCCACCTTACCGTTCCATCTGTGATGTTAGACGATGCTGCAGGGTCGGTGGGTATAAGCTCCTTCATCCGTTCCTGTTTGTCACATTAAATATTGAATCAGTGGGGCGCACAACTGTTAATCGAAAATAATTTATCAAATATACAAGCAAGACAATATATGAAAGGTGAGTAGTAGCATACACACCTCTCCTTCACAATATCATTCGGATATGAACTGTTCTTCTTTGTGTGTGAACGGACGTAATTTTGTGCCCGAGTAGGTTGATGGCCCAAACGTTCGGCCTGTAGATAACATAGGACATACATATACCATATTAACATATAAAATGATAACATGTACGTTCACATCTATAAGTATAGGATAAATTACACACTTACCTCCTCATGTGTCAACCTGGCATAACTCTTTGATCCGGTGCAATGCGATGAATCATTTAATGCTCGCAATGTCTTCATTTTCGCCGCATACTCCTACACAGTTAACACTTTTAATATGTTAATACTAACACAATTACGTACAATTAGGGTCACTACACAACACAAATAGTTTAACTCATGACCTACCCTATTCTCCTGGGTACACCATCTCTCTAATAATATATCCAAGTCGACAGCATTGTACTCTCCCAGCCTCTGTCCCCCCAGTCTTGCCCGTATAGTGTCCGGAGTATCTTCCTCAGTAATGGCACAATTTTTTTTAAGATCATGCCTCCATGTCCGCAGCTTAGAGCCCATATCCTTAAATGCTTTATCCTTCACAGCTTCCAAGTTGTACTCGGGCGGGACGAAAAAGTATGCCTGCACAAGATCAACATTGACAAATTAAAAAAACTTAAAATATGTGTATATACATATAGATATAAACGCGCATATATATTTGCAACTTAGAGCGTATATGTACATATATACGCTCTAAGTGTCATCATATTATTAAAAAACATACCATCAATGCGTCCCAAATGTCCTCCTTGGTACGGTCTGGTACCTTCGACCAATCGTCCGGTATTCGGACAAAATTGCCGCTCCTAATTATGTCTCCGGTCATCCGCCTAAACCTCACGGCGCTAAATCCAACTGGCTGGAATGATGCATTGTACTCCAGTATGATCCGTTTGCCAGGGGGGACTCCCGGCCGCCTATGCGAGTCTAGGATGGTGCACACCTCGATGATGGTGTTTCCTTCAGAATCGGTACCTAACAAATTTAAAATTAGAAAGGTAAGTTATTTCGAATTCAATATTAACTAGCATATTAATTAAAACATAATATGTACGACATTAGAGCATATACACTTACTTATGGTCCGGACCTGCCGCGGGCCTAATCGGTCGCTGGGAGCAGGGTCGGTGGGCTGCGGGTCATCAGTGGCCTGTGCCCCACCAACCATGTCTTCTTGGGCCTGTGTCTCTGTATCCTCCATACCTGCTTTGCATGTTTTTAGAATATTTAGAATTCTCTGAAGTTGTAGTTGTAGTTGAATATAATTAATATTGCACCAGTATAGTTAAAAATTTTCAAACTTATGAATCTTTAAAAAAAACAGGCGGGCGTACCTGCGCTATGCTGGGTGTCTAGCCGCTCGACGTCACCCTCAGCACACTGTCGTAACTCGCTGTCCCGGTACGACCCAATCCGATACCCCATCTGCGCCATGCCTATCCGACTGTATGGAGCATATACAGGGGTCTCCCCTCCCATAGTACCTGGAAGGACTGGTCTATATCCTTCCTATACCCCTAGAAGCTTGGCAACGTCTTGTTGCTCGCTGTCATCAAGTTGGGCTGCCGGAGACCCAGGCGACATCGACTGCCGCAATACGGCCGAGCCCCTGCGTGCTCTCTTCTTCCCCCTTGTACTCATGGTACCCTGTGAAAAAACACCACATGCATATATGGGTAATACTACACGTACTTAATTAAATGGTCAAACGATATATATTGAAATGAATGATAGATTAAAATTGACGTAATGTGTTATAAATTCCTTACTAATAAGCCAACCTTTTCATTTAAACAAACCTACCAAAAAAAAAAAAAAAAAACATAGCCACATTTAAAAAGCAATTATATTTACAAAGAAAAACCTACCTAGCATAAGAAACATCATTTTGCATGCATCTATATTTTCAACGTACAATAAGTAATTAATTAATAGATATTCCTAAAAAAAAAAAAAAATTTAACATCAATTACAAGCTCACAAATACTCAATCCCATACATTATTGAAACATCATGCGAATGTATGACAAAATGAAACATAAAATTCTGCAATATACAACATAATGTATATATTTTATATATTCTGCAATATATATATATATTACCTAAAAACTATATAAAATAAAACAATATAGAACAACACAGTATATGCATATATATATTCTGCAATAATAAAACAATAGTATATATCAAATAAAACAACATAAAACAACACAATATATATATATATATTAATCTGCAATAATAAAAAACAATAGTATATATAAAATAAAACAATATATATATATATATATACCTGCAGGTGAGATGGAGGAGATTGGCGGAGCAGATTCGGCCGGAGAATCGCCGGAGACGGCAACGGCGAAGTGGAGGCGGCGGCCGGCGACGGGGAGTGAGCTAGCTAGAGAGAGTGGTACGTACGGCGCTCCGGCAGAGAGATAGAGCTGATCACGGCCGGAGAAAATGTAGGAGAAGGTAGAAGAAAATGAGGAAGAGTGAGAGAGGAGATATGCAGA
>NC_081542.1:47283434-47304067 GCF_901000735.1 Corylus avellana | reverse complement strand
TATATTTCTTTATATTTATATAATATAATTCTTGACGTGTCAAAATGACACGTCAAGAATTGTTGACGTGTCAAAATGACACGTCAAGAATTGTTGACGTGTCATTTTGACACGTCAACAATTATTGACGTCTCAAAGTGACACGTCAACAATTATTGACGTGTCAAAGTGACACGTCAGTAATTATTGACGTGTCAAATAATGACACGTCAGTAAATAATCAATCAAATATTTATTAATTTTAAAATAATATTTGGCTCAAATTTACTGACGTGTTGAAAATAACACGTCAGCATTTACTGACGTGTTTATTTCAACACGTCAGGAATTATTGACGGGTAGGTTTTTACACGTCACGAAATAATTTGTTGACGTTCCACTACTTGACACGTCAGCATTTACTGACGTGCCAAAAAAAATTACTGTTTACCACGTGAAGAAATTGACGTTTTTTTGTAGTGCAACCAGCAATAGAAATCTCCCCCACAAGATCCAACCATTTTAGTGCAAGGAGATTATAACCCACAAAAAGCAACAAATACAACAAAGAAAAATAGAAAAGCTCCAAAAACAAGCTTCAACAAAAAAACACCCACACATAAACAACATACAAACAGCTAAAGAAAGTGATTGGCACTATGTACCCCTTTTTTTTTTGTTTAATTGAATTCGGGAAAGAGTTATAACGGATGATCCTTACCACTTTTGATCTGAAACGAAGAGAGAGTGAAAAATCCTAAACAACAAAAAATTGAAAAAAAATATGAGCTCTCCAACAATAAACTCAAAACGAAAACAACAATACAAAATTACAAATAAATAGTAAAAGATAAGACAAACAAATGTCTCGGTCCTCTCAATAAGGCCGCATATAATAGTAACAGAAGTAAAAGAGACACAGATTAAGACGAACCTATCTGAACGCTCATTTCAAAACAACATCAACCATTGAAAGAAGGCTGAAGCGGTACTTATTTCTTACGTGGCAAGTACTTGCATTTGAATATGATTCAGACTTGATGATGTTTGATTACAAATACTGTTGAAGAAGGAAATATCAGCAACGGTCATAAATTAATTGAGAAAATAAATCCACAACGTTAACATTCCATCTACGTTAACGATTTCCTTGTATAGAAGATCACAACATCAATTCTCAACGGCTATGTAAACCAAAATTTCTGTATAAATACATTCTCATGTAAATCGATTATTATCAAGTAAATATTCAAGTATTTTCTTATATTGGTTTTTTTCATAGTATCAGAGCGTGCAAAAACTCTGTTTCTGTAATTGAAAAACAAAGTCTCATTTTTTTTTCTTACCTACTGCACTTAGTTTCTTTCTCTGTTACAGTATCTCGAAAATATCTTGCCCGATTACTTTAGGGGCTAGTCTCACTCGTTTTCGCCGGTCAGAAAACGTTCGGGTCGTCAGTGGTCCTCGTTGGTCAGAGGCCACCATTTTTCAGCGTCATGAGAGCGACCCAGTGGTGGTTGTTTGGTCAGAGGTCACCAATCCACACCCCAATGATTTTCCCATTCCGATCCTTGCTTAGAGGTCCTCCCCACTCCAACTCGCACTCAACCCGTGCTTATTGGTGTTGCGGCTGCTGGTCCTCCCACTCCCGTCGCACACCCACACCGTAGCCACCGACCCACAATCAGAATTTCTCTTCCATATTTTTTTTGGCCTACTCCGGTCTGCCCGTTCAGATTCACCCAGATTACACCTCCGCTTGAGCACATTTGGTACTCCTTTGTGCATTCTGTAACAGCATCAAAGAGGAAGGAGATCCCCTTTTCAGCTTTTAGGTAAATTCTTGCTTTAGCTCTCTTCTTTTCCCTTTTTTTTTTTTGGTTGGATCAGACCTATCTCATAAGTGGAACCATTTATCCTCTTATTTACTAAGCCCAAAACCAGTAGCTTCTTATTTCGTTTTTTTTTTTTTTTGTCCAAGCTCACTTATTATCTATAGAAGCCCACAATCCAATTTGCCTCCCTGTTATACTACATGTAGTTTAGGCTGGTCACACATCACCCTAAGCGACAAGTAGTTTAGTGTCACACCAAAAAAAAAAAAAAAAAAATCATGATTGAAACTACAACTCCCCCAGCCTCTACAGTGTCTATACCTCCTTGCCAAGATCCCAATCATCATCTATACCTCCACCATTCCGATCACCCTGGTGTGGTATTAGCATCTCAGTCTCTTAATGGAGACAATTATCAAACCTGGAGCCGGGCAATCATTATGGCTCTCAGCGCCAAGAACAAGCTCGGATTTATTGATGGGACCATCTCTCCACCAATAGCCTCCTCCGACAATTTTCCACAATGGAGCCGTTGCAACAATATGGTAAAATCTTGGTTATTAAATTCCATTTCTAATGACATTTGCACTAGTGTTATTTATTGCAACCTTGCAAGCGACATTTGGTCGGATCTTAAAGAGCGATTTTCTCAAGTGAATGGTCCTCGCATGTTTCAACTCGAGCAAGATAACAGCACCCTCGTTCAAGGCACTATGCCTATTGCCACATACTTCACAAAATTCAAAGGGTTATGGGATGAACTATCAGCACTTCAGCCCACCTCCCCTTGCACCTGTGGCGCACTAAAGGAAGGCCTCAAACTACAACAATGTCAGCGTACTATCAAATTTCTCATGGGTCGCAATGAGTCATATGCAGCTGTTCGGGGACATATCCTCTTGATAGAACCATTGCCTTCAGTAAGTCGTGCATATGCCTTGGTCCTTCAAGAGGAACGCCAACGTAGCATTACCATCCCACCCACCATTGAGGGCATTGCCCTGGCTGCAAAAGGCAATCTACCACCACGAAAGGACAATCGATCTATTTTTCAAAAGAAGGAAAGACCGAAATGCACTTATTGCGGTCGTGATGGCCACACTACTGAGCGGTGCTACCAACTTAATGGATTCCCTCCTATTCGTCGCAAGATTGACTCTGGCTCAGGCTCTAGCCTTAAGCCCCGTGCTCATCAAGTTTCCACTACCAGTAGTTTTCCTTTTACACCTGATCAATGCCAACAGGTCCTTGCAATTTTGAATAATGTCACTCCACAACAGTCCATGGCCCACCGAGCAGGTGGTACCGAACCATCTCTTTTAGGTATGTCTTCTGTTTTATCTAATAATTCATTATGGATTCTTGATAGTGGTGCTACTGATCATATGGTTTGTTCTCCCACTGCCTTGACCCAGTCATATCCTATCCATGGTGGTACTGTCCAATTACCTGATGGCTCATATGCTTCCGTAACTCACATTGTGACTTTCTCACCATCACTCATTCTTTATAATGTCCTTTTGTGTTCCTACTTTTCATTTTAACCTAATCTCTGTACGTACACTATGTTGGACATTGCATTGTCGCATTATTTTTTCTTCTGATTTTTGTCTTATTCAGGACCTTCGCTCGATGGTCTGGGCACTGAGCGAGATGGCCTGTATCACTTCACTAACACGAGACCCTCACGGTGTCAGGTGGCAAAGTCAACCTCACAGCTTTGGCATCACCGATTAGGTCACCTCTCCAATAAAGTTTTGTCATATCTTTCCAATAATGTATCTGAAATTTGTAGTTCAAATTCAGAACAATGTTTTGTTTGTCCTCTAGCAAAGCAAACACGTATACCGTTTCCAACTAGTCATATTTCTTCTATTGCACCTTTTGCATTAATACATGTTGATATTTGGGGTGGTTACCACACATCTTCAATTAATGGGGCACATTATTTTCTGACCATTGTTGATGACTACACCCGATATACATGGATATATTTGATGCAACATAAATCTGAGGCTCGCTCTCTTCTCCAATCCTTCATTAACCTTGTCGAGAACCAATTCTCGACTACCATCAAAATTATTCGTAGTGACAATGGCCCTGAATTCACTATTCCATCCTTTTATTCTTGCAAAGGAATCATCCATCAGACCAGTTTTGTCTCTACTCCCCAACATAATGGAGTTGTTGAACGCAAGCATCGTCATCTTCTCAACATGTCCCGAGCCTTACTTTTTCAAGCCCACTTACCCACACGTTTCTGGGAAGACGCTATCCTTACAGCTACCTATTTGATCAATAGAACGCCTACCCCCCTCCTATCTGGAAAATCTCCATATGAAAAGTTACACAACTCGAAACCTCAATACAATCACTTGCAAGTTTTCGGTTGTTTATGCTTTGCTTCCACTCATTCACAAAATCCATCAAAACTTGACCCTCGTGCCATACGATGTGTCTCCCTCAGTTATCCTTATGGTCAGAAAGGATATCGTCTATATGATCTTGATCACCACAAAACTTTTATATCTCGTGATGTCATTTTTCATGAAGATCATTTTCCTTTTGCCAAAACTCCCACTGAGCAATCTCTACAGGTCTTACCTATCCCTTTTGACATTCTTGATAATGTCATTACCGCTTTGTCACCTGTTGTTGAAGCTCAAGTTGCCCCTTCCACCATCTAGACTTCCGCTTCTCCTTGTCCGGTCACTTGGCGATCCACTCGGTCGACCCAGCCACCTTCATACTTACGTGATTTTCATCTTGCACAGGCTTTGCCGTCTCTTCCTACTCAATCATCTGAATCAGCGTTGGTGCATTCGTCAGGTAACCCTTACTCCCTTGATGTCTTTTTATCTTACACATGTCTCTCTAACCACCATCGTGCCTTTACCATTGCTATTTCCCTTGCACAAGAGCCAAAGTCGTTTTTGCAGGCCATGCAAGATTCTAAATGGCGTGATGCTATGCATGTTGAGGTGGATGCTCTTGAGTCGACTCAGACATGGACTCTAACTCCTCTTCCACTCAGAAAGAAACCCATTGGCTGCAAATGGGTTTACAAAATCAAATATCACCCAAATGGTTTAGTGGAACGATATAAAGCTCGCTTAGTGGCTAAGGGTTACAACCAACAGGCAGGCCTTGATTATATAGAGACCTTTGCTCATGTTGCTAAGATGGTAACTGTCCGCTCTCTCCTTGCACTTGCTGCCTCATGCGGATGACACTTGCATCAACTTGATGTAAACAATGCCTTCCTTCATGGTGACCTTCACAAAGAAGTCTACATGCACCTTCCTCTTGGTTTCGGATGAAAGGAGGAGACTAGAGTTTGAAAACTGAATAAATCTTTGTATGGGCTTAAACAAGCTTCAAGACAATGGTATGCAAAACTCTCTTCCACTCTCATTAATGCAAGATATAAACAATCCAAGGCCGACTACTCACTATTCGTCCGATCCCACGAAGGTAACTTCATAGCTATTCTCGTATATGTAGATAACATTATATTGGCAGGTAATAACTTGGAGCAGATCCTAAGAAACATTTGGGAGACCATTTCAAACTCAAAGATTTGGGCAACCTAAAGTATTTTTTGGGTATCGAAGTGGCTTATTCAAAGAAAGGCATCTTTCTATCACAAAGAAAGTATGCTCTTGAAGTACTTGAAGACACAGGCTTCCTTGGTGCTAAACCCATCACTTTTCCCATGGAGCAAAATCTGGCACTCAGTAAACATGATGGAGACCTCATTGCGGATCCCTCGTCATATCGTCAACTAGTTGGTAAGTTGATTTATTTAACCATTACCAGACCAGATTTGGCATATGCAGTGCAGATGTTGAGTCAGTTTATGGACAAGCAACGAACGTCTCATTTAGATGCAGCACATAGAGTATTACGCTACATCAAGCAGTCTCCAGGACAATTAATTCTCTTATCTGCCACAAGCAATATTCAATTACATGCATTCTGTGATGCAGATTGGGCACGATGTAGAGACACTCGATGTTCAGTCACTGCATATTGTATACTTCTTGGAAGCTCACCAATATCTTGGAAAACAAAGAAGCAGACAACAGTATCCCGTTCTTCAGCTGAAGCAGAATACAGAGCTATGGCCTCAACCTGCTGTGAAATTACCTGGTTAAAACAATTGTTGGCAGACTTCTATATCCCACATCCACAACAAGCAAAATTGTATTGTGACAACAAGACGGCCATCCACATCACCTCGAATCCCGTCTTTCATGAAAGAACAAAACATATAGAAATTGATTGTCACCTCATTCGGGAAAAGCTGCAGGATGGCATAATTCAGACTTTCTACAAACCTACCACTCAACAACCCGCTGATCTATTTACTAAGGCTCTAGTTTCAAAACAATTCAATCACCTACTTGACAAGTTGGGTGTTATGAATATCCACTCCAACTTGAGGGGGAGTGTTGAAGAAGGAAATATCAGCAACGGCCATAAATTAAATGAGAAAATAAATCCATAACGTTAACATTCCATCTACGTGAACGATTTCCTTTTATAGAAGATCACAACATCAATTCTCAATGGCTATGTAAACCAAAATTTCTGTACAAATACATTCTCATGTAAATCGATTATCATCAAGTAAATATTCAAGTATTTTCTTATATTGGTTTTTTTCAAATACATATAGCCAATTTTTGTTGCAGTTATGGTCGTAAGGTCTTGTAGTATCGCTTCGAATTGTTATGCAGGTAAAATAATTTGGGGGTGTTACATATTTACTGTATGAGACACGTGAGAAAAGGTTTTCGATGTGGAAGACAGACAACCATTGCACTCCTTATCTTCAATGGCTACGTGTAGGTCGTTCATTGGTGTAAAAATTTATTTGAAATCCAATAGAGTGTTGGGTGGGTCACAGCTGGAGTGGATCCAGCCATCCCTCTTTCACAATTTTTTTTTTCTAATTTTTAATTCAAGATACAATTGAAAACGAAAAAGAAAAAAAGAAAACCTCCTTTTTTATGATGATTTTGTAAAGCAAAAATAAAATAAAAATAAAATTTAAACGAAGTATATATATATATAGACAGACAACCATTGCACTCCTTATCTTCAATGGCTACGTGTAGGTCGTTCATTGGTGTAAAAATTTATTTGAAATCCAATAGAGTGTTGGGTGGGTCACAGCTGGAGTGGATCCAGCCATCCCTCTTTCACAATTTTTTTTTTCTAATTTTTAATTCAAGATACAATTGAAAACGAAAAAGAAAAAAAGAAAACCTCCTTTTTTATGATGATTTTGTAAAGCAAAAATAAAATAAAAATAAAATTTAAACGAAGTATATATATATATATATAAAGATATGTGAGTGTTTTTGAACCGTGGCTAACTTAAAGAATTTTTTTTTTTTTTTTTTTTTTTCACTTAAATTTAGGGAGACGTGAATCTTGGTCTATAACGGGAAATTTTCAAAAGCAGTGTTTGGCAAAGGGCCGGATTGTTCCGGATCCAAAAACTCAAAAAATTATTCTCAAAATCAACTATAACATTCTTACTTTTTACATCACATCAATCATTTTTTATTACTATTCAAATAAAAAAATTATTACGAAACAAATTTTTTTACTTTTTTATACAAAGCATTTTTTTTTCTCTTATATTAATTAAATCTGCTAAAATATCCTTCCCCTCCCTTTTTTTGCATTCCATTGCCAAACACAGCCAAAGGAAAAATGCTCCATGGCTTTAAATATCTTCAGGTTTGAATGTGAAAATGCAATTCCCAGCACGGCAGCCTCTTTGAATTACAATGGCCCCTAGACTTTTGTGAGTCGTCATAGGTTGTTCTTGTCCCAGGTAAGAGAAAAGGCTTCACAGACACGCTGATTTCAAAGTTCAAACCCCAGAAAACCGTAAAACGACGACCCAACCGAATCTGTTCAAAGACTGAAATTTTGCTTCTATTATTTTTGATATTCTTCTTTCTTTGACTAATGGGAAGACATTTAAGGAGTATAAATTATTATGAACACTATTTAGCTTAATGGTCTGTTTTTAATTAAGCAATAGATGATTGGAATGGGCGAAATTGAGATGAATGATTTATTAGTTATTATTTTATTATATCTTACGTACGGTTTATAGGATACCAAATGATTTCTAATGATGTGATAAAATAATCGCGATGATGTTGCAATTAACTAGTAGTGGAGAGTGCGATGTATGAGTAAACTACTAACCTACTAATCTATTATGCCAGTCTGTAAAATAAAATTTTAAAACTTTTTTTTGGTTTTTTTTTTTAATTTTAGAAATTTAACATTTTTATTTTCCACGCACAGGGTTTTTTTTTTACAAAATTGATTTATATTTATTAAAAATGGGATTATATGAGATGTGTGACTTGACTAATACTACATGAGATGCGCGGATCGCTGATAATGTTATAGAAAGTCTCAGAGCCTATTTGACATTGTATTTGATAAATAAAATTTTTAAGTCAAAAAGTACTTTCTGGCAAAAGTTTTATTTTAAAATTTTTTCTAAAAGTGTGTTTTGGCCATTTTTAGACTTTTTGGACACTTAAAAACACTTTTAATTTTTTTTACCAAACAAGTATTTTTTTCTCAAACAGACTTTTTGATTGTTAAAACACTTTTAAACTCCTCAAACGCAATCCCCAACAAACTCTTAGTCAAACTACATCAAACAGTTGGTAACTCTTTGTTTGGTCCCAGCTGGTTTAAAACCTGGCTCTAGCTAGTCCGGTTTGGATAAACATCCAGCCACTAGCAAAAATAAATGGATCCTAATTAATGTTAATTTGTGTATTAATATCCTATTTCTCAAATCCCATAGCTTCAACCTCTGCATGACGACCCTCTTGGTAGTTGCTCTTCTCCTTGCTGATTGCCTTTCTTACCTAGTCGGAACTGAAACTGCTGCGAATAAGACTTTGACAGCTAACAATATGTTAAATTATTACTTATTTTAAAAATTTAAGCTATGCAAACCAGTATGTTTTCTCCCGCTAGGGCATGTTCACCAACCTTGGTATTTACATGTGGAACACGGTTCATGTATTGGAGACGGTTTGAGCAGCTGGTGAGATCAACCATGAATGACTTAGCATGTACAATTGACTCGTTTATTACTTAGACAATAGTTTGAAATTGAAAACCTAGGAATTAAATTGAAATTGAAAGAAAATTTAAGGACAAAATATAATTTTTTACTAAAATTTTTTAAGAGGATTTTTTTGTATTTTGGAAAAAGTGTGATAGCTTGACATAAAAGTGAAATAAGTTTTGAATTTTTTTGCAAATAAAAAAATTTATTTGTTAATGTTTTGATTTTTTAGAAAGAAATCATTTATTTTATTTTTTATTTTTTAAATGTTTGGTTAGCTGTGTAGAATCCCCATCAAATTTGGTTAGTTAATTAGAGCCTGTTTGGGATTGCGTTTGAGAAATATAACTTTTAAGTCAAAAAGAGTTTTTGGGCAAAAGCTTCATTTTTAAACTTTTGTCAAAAGTGTTTTTTGGCCATTTTTAGACTTTTTGGACCCTTAAAAGCGCTTTTAATTGTTTTACCAAACGAGTACTTTTTTTTTCAAACGAGCTTTTTGAAGCTTAAAAGCACTTTTAAGCCTCTTAAACGCAATCTCAAACAGGCCCTTAGTACTCTACAGCAAAAATATTTTCTGAAAAATCTGCTCAGATGTTGACCCAACTAACCAATTTGAACGTTCTTACATATTACGTTTTCGTTACGGCGAAGCAAAATATGCTGACCTTCCTGTGAATCATCCCTTGACGTAAAGAGTAGAGGTATTATTTATGAGATCGAGCAATCATCTTATTCAATGCCCCTCAACCCCAAAAATAGACGGCATTAAAAGCCATAGCTGAAAGGCCAGAAGCAAGAGGTTAATGGTGATGATAACAATGGGCTCGCCTGGCTTCAACCTCTGCTTGACGACCCTTTTTGTTCTCCCCTTACTCATCGCCTTCCTTAGCCAGACCAGAACTGAGGCTGCTGCAACTTACGTCTACCACAATTGCCCAAACGCAACCAATTTCACCGCCACTTACGAAAACAACCGCAACCACCTCCTCGCTTCCCTCTCCTCCAACGCCACCCGAGCCACGGGATTCTACAACACCACCGCCTCAACGCCCAACTCCGTCGACACGATCTACGGCCTCTTCCTCTGCCGCGGCGACATCTCTGCTGCCGACTGCCGAGACTGCGTTTCCGGCGCAACTGAAGACGTGGTCGAACGCTGCCCCAAGGCAAAAGACGCCGTGGCTTGGTACGAATACTGCATGTTACGCTACGCAAACCAGTATTTCTTCTCCAGCATGGTCACCGACCCGGGCATTTACATGTGGAACACGGTTAATGTGTCGGAGCCGAGCCGGTTTGACCAGCTGGTGAGGACAACGATGAACGACTTGGCAAGCGGGATTTCCAACGTTGGGGCCGGAGCCAAGAAGTTTGGCACGAAAGAAGCCAACTTCACAGCGTTGCAAACTCTGTACACCCTTGCCCAGTGCACGCTGGACATCTCGCGCTCCGATTGCAATAGCTGTCTCCAGAGAGCGATAGCGAGTCTGCCGGGTTGTTGTGGGGGAAAGCAAGGAGGCAGAATTCTGTTTCCTAGTTGTAACGTTAGGTTTGAAGTTTACCCGTTTTACCAGTCACTAAACACATCGGCGCCAACGCCTTCTACTCCGGCACTTGTTCCTCCACCCCCGGGATCGGTAACAGCACCCAAAGGTAAAGTTTTTTCCTTCTCTTTTCTTTTCTTTTTTTTATTTTTTTTATTTTTTTATTTTTATTTTTTATTTTTAAGGATATATTTGGCGTTGAAAATCAACATAGATGAATACTGGTCTGAGCTATTAGGAGCATGCATGAGCAGCGTATATTTTCGATCTCTTGTTGTTTTTTTGGTGTTTTACTGTTTTCTCTTCTTACTTTTTCTAAAATTTAGTGCCTTTTTCCGGTTTTGTATTCAAAAGATTTTTGCTGCTGAATGTATGACTGCTCTTTAATTCATCTTAATTATTGATACCGTTAAACCCTTTTCTCTGAGATACTGTAGCGGTATGTGTGGAAAAAAAAATATATATTTAATTAGTATAAAAAGTAAAAAGGTAATCTGAAAAAATGAAAAAAAAAAATATTTTGTAATAATTTTTTTATTTAAATAATAATATATATATATATAAAAAAAAAAAAGAGAATATTTTAATATTCACTCTTTATAAAAAAAAAAAAAAAAAAAATGAAATGAATAGTATTAAGGAGAAAAAAAAAAGCGGTTTCAGAAACTGTGTATCATGTGTTTGTCTGTGTTTTCGGATAAGGGTGAAAAGGAGGAATTGGGGCCGGGGGAATTATATATCACTTTGTACGAGCCATTCGCATTTCAGAAGATTGAAAAAATGGCTTTGCACAACAAAAAAAAAAAAAATGAAGATTGGAAAAATTAGGAACACTCACTCATGCAGGATGTGAAAGTCACGACAAATTAAGTAGGTTAATTATTGAAAGTGGGTCAGCTTATGGGTCAGCTTTTGAGTCAAATATAAACAGAACATCAATCCACTAATTAGCCATCACAAGCACCAGATCAATTATTTTCTTGTCTGCATCGAAGAAGTTACCTACGAAAGCGGGAAAAAAGATGAGGTGACCATTACTTTGATTTCATGATTTCAGCCGTTTAAATTTAATGATAATTTTAAAAATTACATTAGCTTTAAGAAAATTTTAAGATGATGAAAGATAGTACTAATATTATTCAATTTAAGCTTTTGTCCTAATTAATTAAAGTTTCTTTGGATTGTATTAAGAAGTATAAAAAAATAGTTTTAATACTTAAAAGTTCGTAGGTTTGATAAAAAAATTTAAAAGTAATTTTTTAATTGTTTTACTCTAAAAATATTTAAAACACACTTTCAAAAATAGTTTAAAATTGAAAATTTTTTCTAAAATATTCTTTTTTACTTTAAACGCTTTACTTCCCAACAAAGTCCTTAACCTGCTCTTAATTAAGATAGTCTATTCATGTCATATTTAATTAGAAGCACTTCTACTTATAAATCATCTTGCATTCTAGCTTATCAACGCAAGTAAAAATTGTTGATGCAGGAAAAGATACAATCTCAGCGTTGACAATTGTTGCCATTGTCGTTCCAATTTCTGTCTCGATTGTGCTGTTTGTTATCGGCTACTGCTTTGTAATTAATAGGAGAGCAAGAAAAAAGTACAATGCTATACAGCAAGAGAATGGTAAACAATACATAATTTTTGATTTTGTGCATTAATCTCATATTTCCTGATGTTTAACTTGTTATTACTTACATTAATTTACCGTTTTGTGGTGTAGCTGCGCATGCAAATGATGATATTACAACGGTAGAGTCCTTGCAATTTGATCTTGCTACAATTGAAATTGCCACCAACAAGTTTTCAGATGATAATAAGCTTGGTGAAGGCGGATTCGGCGCAGTTTACAAGGTACAAGATTCCTTTTCCTTGTTTGTTTACTTTTGTAAAGTTTCTAATAATTTAAGTTCACAAAAATTTAGTGCATCAAAATCTGACATTTCTGAAGCATTTGATGTTTGGATTATATGAACTGTAAATGGCAAATTATTCTAATGACTAGTTAAAGTACATATTCAGGGTGTACTGCCTAATGGACAAGAAATAGCTGTGAAGAGGCTGTCGAGAACCTCTGGGCAAGGAAAAGAAGAATTTAAAACTGAGATGATATTAGTAGCCAAGCTTCAACACAGAAATCTCGTAAGGCTATTGGGATTTTGCTTGCATGGAGAGGAAAAGATACTTATCTATGAATTTGTGCTCAACAAAAGCCTTGACTACTTTTTATATGGTTTGTCCCTTATGAACATATGTCTAATTTTCTTGTATGTCATATGAAATGCAAGGCTTTACAATCCATTTAAGAAAGGCTCAACTTACAATTAGTGTTTTTTTTTTTTTTTTTCTTCCCTTGGCAAATAGGATGTCATTTTCTTAATTAACTATTAACAAATTTATTGAGTGTAGTTGAACTAACAAGAGATAAATAGATTAAATTGTTTTTCTATATTAGTATTTAGTTCATTTGAGTTTTACTTTTCAATTAGATGAATAAGTTAAATATTTATCTTACTTGAGTTGATTATATATTCTAACCTGAATATTGAGTTTTGATGAATGTACAGAACCTGCAAGTCAAGGACAACTAGATTGGTCGAGTCGTTATAATATTATTGGAGGGATCGCTCGAGGGCTTCTTTATCTTCATGAAGATTCTCGACTTAGAATTATACATCGTGATCTTAAAGCCAGTAACATTTTGTTAGATGGAGATATGAATGCAAAAATTTCAGATTTTGGTATGGCAAAGATTTTTGGAGTTGATCAAACTCAAGGAAACACCAGTAGAGTTGTTGGCACATAGTAAGTTTTTAATGTTTGCCCATTTCTGCAACTAAAATGATTTTTGTAAGAGAATTAAAGACATGGTTTTAGAATCAATATAGGTTAATTGATTTTTTTACTGTACTAACAAATTAACTATAGTTAATGGGAAAAGGTTTTTTTTAAAAGGCCAATCTAATATACTAGAAATTTGCTTTAGAGATGCATGCTTTTCGCTCTAACCTTCATGGCAGCATGAATGTATCTGTGGATTCATGTTGTTAATTAAATATGTTATGTGCATTGCATTGTTTACATAAGCAAGTGAGCACGACTTTCTTACAAATAATATTGTTGTATCCATGATGCTGGTTTGTAGTGGTTATATGGCTCCAGAATATGCTATGCATGGACAGTTCTCTGTAAAGTCCGACGTGTATAGTTTTGGTGTCCTAATTCTTGAAATCGTAAGTGGCAAGAAAGTCAGTTCTTTCTATCAATCAGATGGTGACGAGGACCTTTTGAGCTTTGTAAGTAGTATGAACCAAATATTCTGATGTTGTTTTCCTATGTTAATGCAAACATCATCACATCCATGTAATATTGTACCATTACTTATCTAATTGGTGCAGGCTTGGAAACACTGGACGGATGGAACGCCCTTGCAAGTGTTGGATCCAAATATGGGAAATTCTTACTCAAGAGATCAAGTCATCAGATGTCTCCATATTGGTGTACTCTCTGTACAGGATGATCCAACTGAAAGACCCACAATGGCATCCATAGTTCTCATGCTGAACAGTCAATCTGTTTCTTTGCCATCATCACTTCCTCGACAACCAGTATATTTCCTTCATAGTCGAACGGGACAAAAGCCTTTAATGGAGCAAGAGTCAGATCAATCTACAAGCAAATCAATACCAATGTCTGTAAATGAAGTATCTATTACTGAATTATACCCTCGATAGTGTTGATAATAAGAACTAGGATCCTTTCCAGTTCAAAAGAACAGAAGAAGAGCCGGTTACTTAAAACATGAGGGTAAAATGATCCAAACAAAAACTAAAATTAGCATTTTGCCCTCATAATAGAAGTAATCGGTTCCTCTCCAATTCTTTTGAACTAGCTAGAGATCATCTAGGTTCGAGTAGTAAGGACTTTACAAGAATTAATAAATGTTTATTAAGTCATTGTACTTGAACTGTGAGTTGGATATTATGAGTATTAATAAAAAATTTGAACTTCATGAATGATAGGGGTGAATGCCAATCAAAGGCTTTGGCTTTTTTCACAGGACGTCAATTAATTTTCATATGAAATGATCAAAGGTCCACTCCAACAAATGATATCAAAGTCAAGGTTGTGGGTTTGAGTTACGGAATGTCACGTTGATGGAATTATTGTTGAGGTGTAATAGTAGCACTATGCTCATGCGAACGGCTCTTATGCCTTGCAGGGTGCGATTTTGAATGCTAGAAAAAGCTTTAACTTTTTTCAATTGATGTCAATTAATTTTCAGATAAGATTGTCAACGGTCTGATCCACCATTGAACGGAGTAATAAGCTTGCAATCCAATATGTACAATTCACCGGAATTTGTAGTCGCTAGAAAAAGAAAGCCTATTTGCATTACCGTGATCATAAGACCTTGGCGATTTAGGACAGCGCGGCTCTCTATGTTCTGATTTGAGTTGGGGTTGAGACTTGGGAGCAAAAACACCATGGAAAAAAGCTCTATGAATTTGAAACGGACAAAATACTTCAGGTCCTCTTCTAGAGTCCAGACTGATCGAATTTACAGCAAATAAGATCCTTAAATTAGGGTGGACAATTTTTAAAACCAAATGCAACTTTAACATAAATTTAATATAAAATTAGTGAATTATGATCGAAAGGCTTAACTCATTTAATTAAATTGAGAAAATTATAGTTGACCTATATAGTTTTATATACATGCATAAACTATTAAATTGAGAAGATTATGATTGACATATATAGTTTTATATACATGCATAAACTATTGAAAGAGAGTTTGAGCTCATACTTTTTTTTTTTTTTAACAGAAATCTACAGATTTCATTGATAAAAGATCAAGAGTTTAAAACTCTTATAACACAGAGCATCCAGCTCTGAAAAATTATAGCAAAATGTTACGAGGTTACAAAGTCACAAATACAACCATAAATTCTTACAATCAAGTACATATCTATGACTTCAAGCTTCCGTTGCCCCATGTACAACTACAATTAAGGAATAGATCTGTTCCGAGAAGACTAGATCGAGGACATGAGTTGCCCAAATACAAAAAAAAAAAAACAAAAACAAAAAACAAAAAACCCAAACCAACAAAAAACTAAAAATTCAGCCATAAGAGATAAATCCACACACCGATCTACTCCTCCTCTACCCTAAGGTCAAGAGACAATTCACATCGTCGACCCAAAAGGCCAAGACAAAAAGAATAAAAAAAATCAAAAGAAAAACTAAAAAAAAATCTCAACAAGCAGCAGTTAAGGAGCACGACATCGTAGACATTCTCAGGAAGATACGCCTTGGCTGATGAAGAGATCTAAGTTTGAAAGAACTATATCTAGATCTACAAACTATATCTAAAACACACTCACTAGAAACGGTGACCCGAAGAGACCACGAAGAAGACACTGAGCACTAATACCAGGGAAAAGGGAGGAGGGAAGATCTTCCCTCCGACCTTTTAGTTTGAGCTCATACTTGAGTGAACGTATTAAAGTATTAATTAAATAATTAAATTTACATCTACCTATCAACCTAAATTTTTGAAATAAACAGTAATTTAATATGCAATAACTATCTTTAGAGAGCGATAGCGAGTTTGCCGGGTTGGTGTGGGGGAAAGCGGGCAGAGTTCTCTTTCGTAGTTGTAAGGTTAGGTTTGAAGTTTACCCGTTTTACCGGTCAGTAAACTTTTTCCTTTTCCTAATTTTTTTTATTTTTATTTTTTATTTTGGATCGAAATGACTTTGAAAATTACCATAAATAGATACTGGAATGAGCTCATTGGAGCATGAGTCGCATTTCTTGGGGGGCCATTTCTCTTTTGTTTTTCGGTGTTTTACTGCTTTCTCTCCTAGAATTACCATATATTCTTCAAAACCCGGAAAAAGGCACTAAATTCTAACCTGAATATTGAGTTTTGATGAATGTACAGAACCTGCACGTCAAAGACAACTAGATTGGTCAAGCCGTTATAATATTATTGGAGGGATCGCTCGAGGGCTTCTTTATCTTCATGAAGATTCTCGACTTAGAATTATACATCGTGATCTTAAAGCCAGTAACGTTTTGTTAGATGGAGATATGAATGCAAAAATTTCAGATTTTGGTATGGTAAAGATTTTTGGAGTTGATCAAACTCAAGGAAACACCAGTAGAGTTGTTGGCACATAGTAAGTTTTTAATTCTTGCCCATTTTTGCAACTAAAATGATTTTTTTTAAAAGAATTAAAAACATGGTTTTAGAATTAATATAGGTTAATTATTTTTTTTTATTGTACTGACAAATTAACTGCAAGTAAGGGGAAAAGGTTTTTTTAAAAAAGGCAATCTAATATACTAGAAATTCACTTTAGAGATGCATGCTTTCCACTCTAACCTTCATGGCAGCATGAATGTATATGTGGATTCATGTTGTTAATTAAATATGTTATGTGCATTGCATTGTTTACATAAGCAAGTGAGCATGACTTACAATTAATATTGCCATATCCATGATGCCGGTTTGCAGTGGTTACATGGCTCCAGAATATGCTTTGCATGGACAGTTCTCTGTAAAGTCCGACACGTACAGTTTTGGTGTCCTAATTCTTGAAATTGTAAGTGGCAAAAAAGTTAATTCTTTCTATCAATCAGATGGTGACGGAGACCTTTTGAGCTATGTGAGTAGTATGAACCAAATATTCTGATTTTGTTTTCCTATGTTAATGCAAACATCATCACATCCATGTAATATTGTAACATTACTTGTCCAATTGGTGCAAGCCTGGAAACACTGGACGGATGGAACGCCATTGGAAGTGTTGGATCCAAATATGAGAAATTCTTACTCAAGAGATCAAGTCATCAGATGTCTCCATATTGGTGTCCTCTCTATACAGGACGATCCAGCTGAAAGACCCACAATGGCATCCATAGTTCTCATGCTTGACAGTCAATCCGTTTCTTTGCCATCATCACTTCCTCGACAACCAGCATATTTCCTTCATAGTCGAACGGGACAAAAGCCTTTAATGGAGCAAGAGTCGGATCAATCTACAAGCAAATCAATACCATTGTCTATAAATGAAGCATCCATTACTGAATTATACCCTCGATAGTGTGGGTAGTAAGAACTAGGATTCTCTCCAGTTCAAAAGAATAGAAGATGAGCCAATTACTTAAACTATATATATGAGGATAAAATGGTTCAAACAAAAATTGAAATTTCCATTTTATCATCATAATATAAGTAATCGGTTCCTCTCCAGTTCTTTTGAACTAGAGATGATCCGGGTCTGGATAGTAAGGGCTTTAAGAGAATTAATAAATGTTTATTAAGTCATTATACTTGAACCGTGAGTCGGATATTATGAGTATTAATAAAGAATTTGAACTTCGTGAATGATAGGGGTGAATGCCAATCAAAGGCTTTGGCTTTTTTCACTCGACGTCAATTAATTTTCATATGAGATAGTCAAAAGTTCGCTCCAACAAATAGTATCAAAGTCAAGGTCGTGGGTTTGACTAGTCGCGGAGCGTCATGTTGATGGAATGATTGTTGAGGTGCAATAGAAGCACTCTGCTAATGCAAACGGCTCTTATGCCTTGCAGGGTGCGATTTTAAATGTCATAAAATTTTTTAACTTTATTCACTTGATGCCAATTGATTTTTAGATGAGATTGTCAAAAGTCCGATCCAACATTAAACGGAGTAATAAGCTTGCAATACAATATGTATAATTCACCAGATAAGATTTTTATTTTTTATTTTTTTTCAATTTGTAGTCGCTAAAAACAATAAAGCCTATTTGCATGCATTACGGTGATCATAAGACCTTGGTGATTTAGGATGGCGCGGCTCTCTATGTTCTGATTTGAGTTGGGGTTGGGAGCAAGAACACCATGGAAAAAAGCTCTATGAATTTGAAACGGACAAAATACTTCAGGTCTTTGTCGGTAAAAAAAGAAAACTGGCGATAAAGTCTTCTAGACTGATCGAATTTACTGTAAATAAAGTACTTAAATTAGGGCTGACAATTTTTAAAACCATAGGTACATTTGACACAAATTTAATATAAAATTAGTGAATTATAGTCGAAAGGCTTAACTCGTTTAATTAAATTGAGAAGATTACGGTTGACATATATAGTTTTATATACATGCATAAACTATTGAATGGGAGTTTGAGCTTATACTTTTTTTTGAACGAAAATCATTTCATTGATAGCATAAAACTCTTACACACAGTCTACACAGAGCATAAAGTTCTGAAAAATCATAACAAAATATTACGAGGTTACAAAGTCATAAATACAATCATAAATTCTTACAAACAAGTACATATTGCCCCATGTACAACCACAATTAAGAAATAAATCTGTTTCGAGAAGACTAGAGCTAAGACATGGGTAGCCCAAATACGTACAAAAAAACAAAAACCAAAACAACAAAAAAACTAAAAATCCGACCATTAGAGATAAACCTCCACACCAATCTACTCCTCCTCCGCCCTAAGGTCAAGAGACAATTCACATTCTTGACCCGAAGGTTAGGACAAAAAGAATACAAAAAATCAAAAGAAAAACAAAAAACAAAAAAACAAAAAAACCTCACAAGTAGCAGCTGAGGAGCACAACATCGTAGAAATCCTCAAGAAGACACGCCTTGGCTGATGAAGAGATCTAAGTTTGAAAGAATTAGATCTAGATCTAGATCTACAAACTAGATCTAAAACGCACCCGCTAGGAACGGAGACCATGAAGAAGACATCGAGCACTGCTACAGGGAAAGGGGAGGAGGGAAGATCTTCCCTCCGACTTTTTAGTTTGAGCTCATACTTGAGTGAAAGTATTAAAGTATTGATTAAATTTACATCTTCCTATCAACTTAAATTTTAGAATAAACATTAATTTAATATGCAATAGCTATCTTTAGAGAGCGATAGCGAGTGTACCGGATTGGTGTGGGGGAAAGCGGGCATAGTTCTGTTTCCTAGTTGTAAGGTTGGGTTTGAAGTTTACCCGTTTTACCGTCAGTAAACACATCAGCGCCAACGCCTTCTACTTGTTAACCATCATCATAAGGTTTCCATAACTGATGCTGAGAAAGGGGAAAAGGTGGTAACTATAGCTAAGGGAATTAATTGTGTAATGAAATCCAATCTTCATAAGCTGTTTGCATTCTATCGTATGAGCAAATCATGTCTAGATTCAAAGTATGTGGAAGACAAAAAGAAAGCAAGTAATGTGGCATTCAATGCAGTCAAAGACTCAAAGGAAACATTCACACTCAATGCAAAGAAAGGAAACGTTAACCGTTATTTATTTATCGTTATTTTCCTCTTTAATGTTACAATTATTCCTTTATTCTCGCTATTATATTTTATGTATATAAGGGTGTCGTGCACACCATGTAAATTAATTCAAAATTATGTAGCAATACAAACATATATACATCTTGCAATTCAGAATTTTATCTGTACTCCAGCGCTTGTTCCTCCACCTCACAGAGTCACAGAATCCACATGTAAAGTTTTTTTCCTTTTCCATATATATATATATATATATATATATATATAAAAGATAAAAATGACTTTGAAAATCAGCCCGAATAAATACGGGAGTGAGGTCATTGGAGCATGAGTAGCATTTCTTGGGGGGGTCATTTCTCTTTCCTTTTTCGGTGTTTTACTGCCTCACTTTTTCTTAAATTTAGTGACTTTTCCGGTTTTTTATTCAAAAAAAAAAAAAAAAGATTTTGGCTTATGAAAGTATGACTGCTTTTTGATCTTAATTATGAATTTTTTTAGTACTGTGTGTGAGTGTGTTTTTTCTGACAAGGGAGAAAAAGAGAATTTGGGGCCCGGGGGGAAGGTATCACTTTGTCCAAGCCATTAACATTTTGCAAGATTGGGAAAATTAGGTAGAAATATCACTCACGCAAGATGTGAGAATCACGACTAGATCAACAAAGTAGATTAATTATTGAAAGTGGGTCAGCTAATGAGTCCAAATACAAACAGATCACATCAATCCACTAGCTAGGTAAGAAATTAGTCATCACAAGTACCAGATCGGTTATTTTCATATTTGCATTGAAGAATATCAATATGGGTTCTATATTCTTCGATCAATAGAGCAAAAATTAGC